>NC_056745.1:543852586-544152586 GCF_019279795.1 Protopterus annectens | reverse complement strand
AGTCAATTGGACCAAATTACATGTGTCCAGTGGACACTTGTGCAAAATGGAGAGCTATGTATGGGACAATATTTTTGGGGGGAGCAGATGCCCATTTTTTTTTTAAGGTGAGAGTTGAATGTTGGGGAAGGAACATAGGTTTGTGTGGGGGAGGTAAGTTGGATAGGTGAGGATGCATTTGCAAGCAAACAAGACAGACAAGAGTCCCATGTGCCTCCAGGTGGCAGCAGTGTGACTCACATCCACACCCATGGGACTGCCGACACTGCTCCATCACTGCCCCAAGGGTGGCTGTGCTGGAGGCTGGGCACCAGGGCGAGGCTGCCCCACCAGGGTGGCCAGCATGCCCTTAATTCAGTGCAGGCAATGGTCATAGCCACTGTGGACTATCTTGCACACAAAGCCTGGCAGCTCTGCATGGGTGACAACACCCCTGGCACCACTCCCAGAGGGGGGCAGAGTTCCTCCCCCTGAGGTGGTACTACCCAATGCAACAGGTAATACAGGGGCAGCAGAGGGAGCACCACCAGTCTGGGTCCCAGACATGCTGGGACCCGGTGCCATGGCCAGTTGAGGCAAGGTAGGGAGATCAGCCGGAACCGGTCTACCTTGACATGCTGTGGGAAATGAGGTATAGCAATAGATTAAGGTTAGTAATAACCAAACCAATGTTAGTATTAACAGAACTGAACATATTTATTCATCCAAATGCATATTAATGTATAACATGTGCAATACAATATTAAGTGACATAACAGTTATGGTAACAGCATGCCAGTAAAAAGTAAACCATAGGGCCAACAAAACAGTTTAACAACTATGTTAATATTGCATCATAATAAAACATAATAATCAACCACATTTTCCAATACATAGTTTAACAAAATATGTTATTATTTATTATTAAATTCTAATAAAACATATCAATAATGAAACACATTTTTCCAAAATATAATTAGTGTAACAAAATATGTTGATATTAAATCATAATAATAAATAACACAAATAAATGAAGATAAGGGATGGGGAGAGAGAGAAAGATGTTATTACTGACATTGTAGATTATATCCCTCAATACACTAAAATATATACTCTACAGGTATGTAGTGTCAGGTTTGAGTAAACTGACTACAGTTCTCCTATAACTGATGTAGCATGTACATACCTCTCAAGCTTTTAGTATGGGTCAGTATGGGCCAAGCAGTAACAAATGCAGGTACACCACTACACAGAACAGTTTCACATAATGTGGACTTATATAACTACCCAGTTGTTCTGTAAATGGATTTGGTAATGCATTGCATTCCACATAATAATTTATCTGCTAATCATGTGACAGACGGTGGCAGTTTTAATTACATTACAAGAAATTGTGACACTTGAGAGGCATGTTTGTGTACAGTAAGTAAACTAGACAGCAGTTATGCCTTAGTTGGCAGGCATGGGAGTAGAACCCAATAGCTGTGACTGCAGGGGACATTTGCAAATAATGTAATAACTGACTGCAGGAACTTAGTACAGACATGCAAGGGATACAGCCATAATGGGATTACACAGCTTTATTTAAGACTCAACAATGCTGATGAACACATTCTTGGCATTGATGTTAACATTCTGTGAAATATAAATACATTATCTGTTCATAATATGGGCTACCTCACCCATATATTTCTTATGTTCCTGGTGAGAGAGAAAATGTGAGCATTAGGTGACTGATACTGAAAATTTAGTGCTATATACCACTGGATTCGAACCCAGGACTGTGTGTGGCAAGATGCACTGCATGCAAAACATTTAACAGACTGAGCTACAGTCAGTGCTAACTATTGAGTGACTGATACTTGCCCGGAGATCACCTGGAACTATACTATGAATTGAGAAATACAACTTACAGGACATTCCTCTGGCATTCTAGTACTATTACAGTGTTATATAGACTGCGGTGACAGTAGAATACACATGCATGGAATACAACCATACTGCATATATGAAAAAATCTGTAGTTTAGAATCAACAATGCTAGTAAGCACATTTTGTTGTTACTGGTTTGAAGTATCTGTGAAGTCCACACACAATATCTGCCCATGGACTCGGATATCTCACCCATATACCTTTACTACCTGATGTCTGAGGAATAGCGAGCATTGTATGACTGATATTGGCCTGGAGACAGCCTTGGACAGTACTATGGGTTGAGCAATATAGTTTGCAGAACATTAAATTTGCTGGCTACAGCTATTACAGTGTTACACTTGACTGCAGCAACCTTACCACAGACAATCAATGCATATAGCTCTACTGCAATGGTTTTGACAAAACACAATCCTGCTGAACATTTTGCTTGCTGTTATTGGTATTGCTAATACTTTATTGAAATAGAGTTCTTGTTCATTTATTGCACTACAGCTCTACAGCTCTAATTGCTCATTTATTGCAGTACAGTTCTACATGCCCATTTATTGTAGTACAGTTTTTCTTGTGTGTACTGTATTGCAGTAAATGCTTTACCCTTTCTTGCTTATTGCACTACAACTGGCATACTAAATCTGTACTTACCAGGCTCACAGCACAACCTGGCCAAGCGCCCGGCATAGGACTCAACATTGTGAGCCCTCTCAGCAGCAGCTGTTGGGAGAGAAGCACACCATTATGCATACCTGTTTTGCAGACCTTCAGCTTGCATTTTGGTTAGACAGAGGAAGACATACTTACATACTTATAACTTATTCCCAGCTCAAGCTTCCTAGACCCAGGTGTCCAGGGTTCCCCTCTTCCTCCTTTTCAGGTTGTCAAAATGGTGATGACACTGCTCATCTGTACAGGGGATACCAGTAACACTGGTGAGTTCCCTGGTCAAATGGGCCCAGGCCACCGCCTTACACTCTGAGCCCTGGAATCTCCCCTCTATCAGCTGGGGTTCATGGTTTTTAATAAGGAGCCCGACCATGACCCTGTACTCCTGAATGCCTCACCTCTGTGCCTGAAAGCGCACATCTTCACCAACACTGCCAGCCATACCAACAGTTGAATGAACCCCAATTACTGTTGCAGAATTCCCGCCTATTGGGTTTAATATAGGCTGTTTTCCCACCTTTACATGTCAATCAGCAACATTGAAAAAAGTGCCGCTTCCCTTAGCAATGAGCAAACCAGCTGAGCTAAGCCAAGCAGTGTGAAAATTCACAGAACCATGGTTTTAGTGAAGCTTAGAACCAAGCAAACACTGGTAGCCATTAGCATGTTTATGCACTGCTTAACATGATTGAGCAGTGCTTAGCAAAGCACAGCAGTGCTAAAATTCTCAATACTGTAATGAAATTAAAGAAAAATAGTACATTCATTTACAACCATATTCCACATGTTATGGACTCAAACCCAGGACCTACTACACATAAGACCATAACTCTACCCATAGAACTAGTTGGATGTTATAAAAACTAGTATGTCTTCCCATATACTACTAAGCTACCTGTTAGCATTGCTGAGCACTGTGCTGTGCCACTCAACATGCTTAAACATACCTATAAATAAATAATTTATTGCATCTGGTTTCTACTTTTAGATGTCTTGGCAGTTGTCTGTCATGTATGTATGAGCTCCGCTCAGCTCTGCAGTGCTCCATGCCATGCTGCTCAAAGGTAAATGACAAAAAAAAATGTAATTATGATAATTAAATACATCCGGTTTCTATTTTTAGACGTCTGCCAGATGTCAGCTGTCTATATGTCAGGACAGCTTGGCATTTCTACACTCTGTGCCATGCCACAGAAATATGCAGTTAAAAAATTATAAAAATATTAAAAAAACATAACACATCATACAAATGACTTATTAGACAGTTGACGCACTTCACAATATTACAATGGCGGCGGGAAGCATTACATAGAGCCTCACACTCATCTGCAGCCAGAGGTAGCCGCTACACCTCTCCCTAAACTGATTCAATATCCATGTTCCTTGGCTCTCCCTCTGCAGCGATCCATCATTAATATGCATGACACTCTGCTGAGGGGGAACCATGGCCATGTACATGTATACATTCCATGCTGGCTCTACACTGTGCCTACAGAGATTTTATTAAATCCTGGGGATAGAAACAGATATAGATGTATAGATACCATGCAGAAGGTTATAGGTCCAAATGGAAAATGGTATTTGGGTAAGGTAGTAATATAAGAGATAAAGAAAGAGTATCCTACCAGACTCAAGTACTTAGGAAGGCTGTGAAGAACAACATGGAATATTATGTTTATAAAATGGCAAAATCATTTAAGTACTGGAAAAATGAAAGACAGTAAAAAGGAAATCATACCTATAAAGATATATGTAATTAAAAGCAGAATTCCTAAAACTGGATAGCACAATGAAATAATCTGCCTTCAGGAGGTATAACAAGCATATTTTGTTAAAAAAATCTTATGTATTTAACAACTTAAGATTATTGTTTGTACAATCCAAGTCTAGGAATTCTAAATGGCCTAGAACTTCAGAAAATCTGAGGTACAGGTTGAATAACAGAGTGCTCTACTAGAAGTGGATTCTTAAGACCTTAAAGACAGAGGGGAGAGACATGAGGTGGTTGAAAGCAAGTGGAACAATTAGCTCCAGAAAGTACATTTGAATAAGAACTTAACAGTAGATGTCCTGATAGATCACTGTTAAGTACTGCACCCATATGGGAAGTATCCTGCCATCTGGCCAGTATACCAAAGCTTGGGTGCCTTCCTCTCATGATGTACGATTGCCTAATGACCCAAGCACATGGCAGTGTGCTGGTACATAAAGGAAATACAAGCATGATTTTCCTGAAGTCTTGCTTGCCCCAAAGAAAAATAAGTCACAAAAGAGAACGTGAGGCAGACACATGTCAGCAAGGAGAGGGAATATATACGATGCAGGTCGCCCTCAGCCAAGACAAAAGAGAATATGACATGAGGAAAAAAAGGAGGGAGGGTGCAAATGCTGCAAAAGTGATCTATTCAAATGTTTACTGTTAGGGTAAGTTCGTATACAAGTGTACTTGCCTTCTGTTGCAGTATTGCTCACAAATGGGCAGATTTCCAAAGCTTTTAGAGTACCTGGGAGGAGAACTGAGGTATGAAACTGGAGTCTAGCATTCCTTGGAGGATTGCTCTACTAAAACCACAGAATGTAGAGAAGGAAGCAATGTTGCAGCATTTTATAAAGGTGTGTATGGAAGACCAAGTGGCTGCTTCTAAAATAGTTTTTGAATCCAAAACTTTGAAAAAGGCATCAGAGGAAGCAATAAGCCTGATAGAACAAGCTTTAACCTGTCCTGGCATGAAAGAAATAGCAAAATTATATAGCCAAAGAAATCCATCTGCAGATACTGTTTTGAGATCTGGCAACCCAACTTCTTACCCTGATAGCAAATAAAAAGCTGATAAGACATTCTTATTACCTTAGTCCTTTCCAAATAGAATCTGAGATGTCTTTTGGACATCACACAAATTAAGAATACCATCTCCCTTATTTTGCTAGTTATGAAAGAAGGTAGGCAAGTTAATAAACTGATTCAAAGATATTTTGTTGACAACTTTTGGCATAAAAGTAGATTTAGTCCTCAGGGATACCCTATCCTTGTGAAAGATCAGAAATGGAGGAGACACCATAAGAGCTTGAAGCTCTGAAATTCCTTTAGCTAAAGTTAGTGTCACAAAACTGTCTTCCAAGTGCAGACAGAAGGAAAAAGAATTAACTTCTCAGACACATAATTCAAATCCCAGTGAGGTGGAATATATTTTCTTGGAGGTCTGATATGATGGGTGTATTTAAGAAACCGTTTGACTTCAAGGTATACAGAGAGGGGGGTGGATCTATGTGTAAGAAGGCAGAGATGGCTGACAAATGTTCTTTTATAGACAAATATGCCAGTCCATCATTAAGCATCTCACACAGCAAGAATAGTAGGATACCCATTTGATAAAGGTCATAATCTTTCTTTTAGCACCACAAAGTCTCCTCCATTTGGAAATAAATATAAGATCTTTCTGTAGTAGTTTTCTAGCCTCCTGTAATAACTGTAGAACATCCTCTGAAAAAAATGTACCTAAATGAAATTAAAATCCTATCATCCAAATTGTTTAGGGTTTGCAAATTTGGATGAGTTAGAGGGCCTTGTGTTGTGTAAGTCCATCCTGAGAAATAACTTGTGGTGACTGCACTTAGCCAGGTGAAAAACAAGGGAGAAATTAGTTTTGCCTGGACAAAAAGGGGGTTCACCAATAGCATCTTTGGCTTACCTTTGGAATCGGTGGGGTAGTTGGAAAGCCATAAAAAAACTGCCCTGGATCTGCTCAAATAATCAATCAAAGTGTTCATCTCTGAGGGGATATAAACTGCCTGAACTAAGAAATTATGATGAACAGCTACTTCCCAGGCTGACATTGCCAGTCTGCATAGATGAAAAGATTTTGTCCTTCCTTGTTTGCTGATATACCACATTACTGCGTTATTGCCTGTTAGTATTCAAAGGGTACCTGGAGACCAAAGGTGATGCAAAGATTGCAGAGCTAGGATCAGAGCCTTAATTTCTTTTACATTTATTTGACTGTTCATGTCCTGACTTGATCATGCATCCTGGACTATAATGTTTTTGGAATGCTCCCCAAACTAGGTCTAAAGCATTTGTGCAGACTTTCTTTTTGGAACAGAGGAACAGAGAACCAGAAAGGGCACTCCAGGACTGAGTGATATCTGGTTGATCCACCAAAGAAATTCATTCTTTATGAGGGGAAAGAGAGGAATTGAAAAGTCCAGTGGGGGGGGGGGGGTGGCAATGTTGTGCCCAGACTGACTTGATGTACCAATGAATCTTCATTGAATGGAGTCTGGCAAAATGAATAATTTGTGTGGTTTAAGCCATTCACCATCAGGGATCGCAGTGTCTCTCTTACAGTAGTCAGTTCTAGAGGAACAAGAGATTGGAAGAAGGAAATTAGAAACTGAATTTTGTCCTGAGGAAGAAATGCTATAAAACGCACAGTGTTTAAGCAGAACATTGATGAGACCAGATCCTGAGGGGGTTGAAAGACGGACTTTTTTTCAAGTTTAGGGCAAAAAAAAGATGAAGGAAATAATCAATAGTACACTTGAGATCTTGAAGGAGCATGTTCTTTGAAGGTACCTGAAAAAGAAAATCTACTAGGTAAGGATAAATCTGGATATCCTGGAGCCTGCAGAATGCTATGAGAGGGACTAGGCATTCTGTAAATACACTTGAGGCTGTAGAAAGACCAAAGGTCAAAGCAGAAAACTGAAAATGAGACTATAAGGCACAAAGTCTTAAATATTTTCTGTGCTCTGGATGAATGGGAATAAGAAGACAAGTGTCATTTAGGTCCAGGATAACAGCTAGTGGAAAACTCATTGGAAGTCAGCATTTTTAATTTTGGTACAGTTAAGAAAGTGTGAGTGATAAAGCCAGAAAAGGCCACCAAGGTCTCTCCTTTCTTTGAGCTAGAAAAACACTTGAAGAGAACCCCTTTCTCTCTTAGAGCAGATGAAGTAATTCTACAGTTCCTTGATACATTTCCTTCAGTATTGGCCAAACCAGATGAGTTTGGCTTTCAGGGCACTTGTGGGCTTCCAGAATGGGATGAAGGGAGGTTCCAAGTTAATTTGAAGGCTTTTTCTATAATGTTAAGAACCTGTTTATCTAAGGATATTAGGTCTACAAAAGACAGGACTGAGAAAGTTTCCTTGAAAGACTGGGAAGGGACTAGACAAGGTGTGTGTGTGTGTGTGTGTGTGTGTGTGTGTGTGTGTGTGTGTGTGTGTGTGTGTGTGTGTGTGTGTGCGTGCGTGCGTGTGTGTGTGTGCGTGTGTGTGTGTGTGTGTGTGTGTGTGTGTGTGTGTGTGTGTGTGTGTGTGTGGTGTGTGTGTGCATGTGTGTTGGGGGGAGATGCTGACAGTCACAAGCTGAAGATATGTCAGTAAAGAAACTTTTAGAGGCTTTGAAATCTATTTTTGGGTTTGTCTATGAGTTTCTTTCAAGATAACTTTTTACACTTTTGTTCCTTTGGAATTAAAGAACTGTAAGACAAGCTGCTTAAAGTCCTGCATTATTTTAAGTCTTAAAAATCTCATCAGCAGCTGGACCAAAAAGATTATTTCTGTTCAAGGGTGTATCTAGTAACTTAACTTCTGTTATCCTCAGCAAAGGACTACAGATGCAACCAACAGCATCTTCTGAGTACATCAGCTGAATCATAATTACGGTATACAAAATGTCTTGCTACCTAAGTAGTAAAATTGACCAAGGGTAAAAACAGAAGACTTACTGTCTACATCAAGAAAATCTGTGATTAACTTGTTCATACTGTCCAGAAAGGATAATAAGTATCTAGACATGTGAATATGCTAGGTAATTGTACAGAAAAAAGTACAGCAGAGTTACTACCCTTGTCATTAGGCAAGGCATTAGTAGAAGGAAGAAGTCTGGATGTTTTGTCAGACTCCACAGAAGTGGCCACTGGCCATGAAGAGGGGTCTTAATACAAATATTTGTGGGTAGCTGGTACCTTACAGACCCTATCAGTTTTTTGCAGGACTGAGGGTTGTGACCCAGGGTTAAGTCCAGCTGTCAAAAAATGTCCAGCAGGACTTCAAGAAGGGTAACTGAGGGTTTGGGAACACTTATGTTTAGTAAGTCATAGTATTATTTTTGCATGTTAGAAACTTGCTTCCCTTCCCACTGCAAATGTTGCATTACCTTTTAATACAGTGTCCCCAGATGACAATTCCTCTGGTGAGGAATCAGGGGAAACTGTCATATTTTTTCAGACTCAAATTCTGTTGGGGAATGGATTTGAGAGAATAATGAGAAAGGGATTTAATGTCAGCATCTTAAACTTCTTCCACAGAAGAAGTCTATCTAAGTTACTTCTGAGGTGAAGAATAAGCAGCAGAGGATATGAAATGAGGGGATTTTAGGGACAGAAGACAAATCATACCATTCCTTCTGCAGGTCAGCTGGAGAAGCAGCAGCAGAAGAAGAGGTAGACTTGGTCTTTTGCTTTTGCTTTTTGGAAGTATCAGCAGAAATTAATGAGGAGGATCAGACCCCTAATGTGCTTGAATCAGAGTACCCAGTAGCTCCTCACACATGACGATCTGCGGTATGCCCTCTGGTCCCCCAGAAATAATCAGCCAATGTTCTCCCTTCATAGTCTTGCTGACCATCTTTGCCTCCAAAACAGTCACAACAGCAGAAGCAGCTGCAGAAAATGAAATGTCAGAGGGCTAGTCATACACCATGACATAAACATCTGGATCCAACAGGACAGGCAATGTTTTTCAGTTTCTTTTGTGGCTGTTGAGGGATATCCAATAAGGAAGAGTCAGAGACCATCCTCTCATGCAAGTTCTTTTTTTCCCTTGGTTTTCCAAATACACTTTAAGAGAGGCTAAATGGCTCCATATAGTTGTAAGGATAGAACACTCCCTGACATGACTAGGACCAAGGCAAAAAAGGCATTTAGTATGTTGGCCTCTATAAAGAATCTAAGTACTGCAATCACATTTACTTCTCTTAGCTGATATGAAAAGAAAAAATTCTGTCAAAAAATAAGTGAAAATAGGAAGGGTCCTCAAATCTGTCTGCTTGCAATAGAATAGGCACAGGCCATATGGCTGAGAGACTGAATGGATAGATATACTATCTCTTCTTCCTCTTCTGCTGGCTAAAAGAAACTTCTGAGGAACTTCGCACCCATACACCTCTTATGATATAAAACTCTTCAACACACCTGGGCCATTAAGTGGACAAATAATGTGAGAGAAAGGTTCCCAATCAGTGGTACATTGAACAGACCTACAGTCCCCTTGGCAGGATACTCCCCATATGTGAGCAATACTGCAATGATCAAATGAAGGACATCCAAAGTATTGGGAACATAAAAACTAAGTGGGAAAGTTGTTTGGAAGTGGCCAAATAACTGTTTTTGTTACATGGCAGAGACTGCCTACTTTAGCAAGTGCTGATAGCAGAGTACAGACAAAGAGAGGGTGGAGAAAGAGCACAAACTGAAATGCCAACAGTAGTAAAATTCATGACAGAACCAAGAGCAGAGGAGGAATAATCAGTACGGCAAACAAATACTACATGAGAAATATAAAAATAGTTGGAGGAGATAAGGACAGAATAAACAAATACAAAAAAAGCTATGAGAAGAAATTCATAGGGCTCTGAAATATGCAACAAAATCTAGGAGGTACAGAATATCTGCCTGAAAGCATTTATTCAGGTATTTTTACACCCCAAGAAGACAGCATAGGATTTTCCATTAAGTGGAGAGAGAAAATGTTGGACATGTAAAAGGGAAAAGAAAGGAAACTGGAACTGTGGTTTGGAATCTGCAGATTTAAATGAGTTTAAAAATTTACTACAAATTACTACAATATTATACTGATGCAGGTACTGGGTGAACAAGTGTTAATAAATAAGAAAATTATATATTTAAGTTGGAAACTATATCTGGAAGTGCCAAGGTTCAGGAAGACTCTTATGAATTTATTGATGTCAGAAGCTAAGAAAGACATCACTAGAAAATGGGAAAAAATTAACCCAACTTTTTTTTTAACAAGAAACATCTTTATTAAATTATCACTCATGACACAGGCAATAATACATTTATATAAATGAAAACAAAACATATTGTCATAATCTTAGTTGCAAACATTTTACATCACAAACCATGATGACATAATTTTACTTGCAAAAATTATACATCACCTATAATCTACCCAATCATTTTGAGTCAAACATTATATAGCTCATTTGAATCCTGCATTCTTTTACACCTCATTATTGTTCCCACAATTCCCATTTTTCCTATGTAATTTGGTCCTACCCTTTTCTAAACATCCCAATTCCAGTTGTTTTATCACTTGTAATTATATTAATTATTTTTAGTACAGCTGGGTTTAGATATTGATTTCCATTTTCTAGTAAATGCTTTTTTGGCAGCCACCACAATTAGACTCAGCAAGGCCTTACTATGTCTAGGCAATTCCGATTCTGTATCATAGCTCAGAAAAATCATTTCTTTAGTTACACCAATTTGCTTACCCAGTACCTTTGATAGAGTAGTCTGCAGGGAATCTTTAAAGTCTGCCAACTCATTAGACTCCCAGGAAATATGTTCAGAATTACCACTTTCTTCCTCATCACATCTCCAACATTTGCTGTCTACCTGAGGAAAAATTCTTTAGAGTCTACTTGGGGTATAAAAATATCTATGTAAACATTTCCAAGTAACAATCCTAAATCATCTAGATGTTGTTGCATATTTGGGAAACAAACATATAGCTCCCATTATTTCTTTGTGAATTGCTTATCCAATCTCTCTTCCCAATCCTTTCTAACCTCCTTTGACTGATTATTACAGTTATCATGCAATACTTTACATTCTCTACTAATTATTCCTTTAACAGCAGCTTCTGTTCTAGATTCTACTAAAAACTCTATCAGTGCTGGTCTTTCATTCAGGACCCCCCTATTACTTTCTCTTTGCCTAAACTCTGATATCAATCCTTGATAAGGAAGACAATCTCTAACCTGTAGTCCAAATAAATTCTTGGCATCTTCCCATTCTATTATCTTTCTCTCTCTAGTTATTTAATCCAAATACCTTGGTTCCTCTGCCAGTTTTCTCAAATAAATTCAAGCCCCCTCTTGCCTATTGCCTAGGTCCCTAACTGCAGTCATCCCTATCGACAGAATCTCCTTTCTCCATACCCGTGTTGGCTTAGTTCTTAGAATACTTTCTGCTACTTTATGAATATAATATTCTTTACGATTATTATTATTCTCCTTAAAGGCCTGCATCCAAAATCCCAGTCTGTCCTTGTTTCTTGACTTCCCCCCATCATCCCTTCCCATTTTGAACCATTTAGGTTTCTGCATTTGCTATGTATAGGAGCCTTAACTGTGTAGCTCTGAAACATTCCTTCAAATTAAGTAATTCCAATCTGCATTGCTTTATTGGAAGAACCAGCTTATCCCACTTGACTCTTGCCATCCCCCCCCCCCGATAAAATCTTTCAGCTCTTTATAAATTGCTATCTACAACTTCTCCTCTAATTGATAAAAAATATACCTGACCTGTGTATAAGATTAAAGGGACTAAAAACATTTTAACTGCTTGCATCTTACTATCCATATTTGTATAACAGAGCTTAAAAATTAACCCAACTTTGGGAGACATACTGAATATTATGAACAAAATACAGGAAAAGGAGATACAATCTCTGAAAAAGGCTTCATAGATTACATTACAGCCAAACTATTGCTCAAGAGAAGCAACACAGGAAGGTGGCTAATGGGTAATAAAGAATAATGTAAAGTGTGCTGGAAAATGTTAATACTGTTGACGGAAAACATATGTGCAAAGCAAAATATGGTGACTGAAAACTGAAAATGTTCATTGCATATTACTCATTTTATTTATACTCATGTTACAAAGTTTACATGTGAAAAGTTGATTTATTTATATATTTATTTACTATTTGTTCACCGGGTAAGTGGACTGAACTATTGACCCATTTCAGCCATGACCAGAAATAAAGAAAGGTGTTTTTAAAAAAGAATAATAATAATAACAGTTAGGAGCCAAACTTTGGTCCAATATTTCGAAGTACAAATCACCAAGACATAGGTCTATATTGGTGAGCATTATCTTCCTGACATACTAAACCCCAGTAGAATCACATGGTATCAACAGAAATGTATGTCCACTTTGCTGGCAAGGATGTGGAGTCATGGCTGACTAGTTGCACTGTTGCTAGGAATCTTCAGTGATTAAAGAATGGTAGAATTATACAGAGAGATTTTGTAACCTCCTTATTAAAAGTTCAAGATCTTCTTTTTCTTTTTCTTTCAGCTGTTTCCATTAGGGGGTCACCACAGCAGATCATCTGTTTCCATTTCTTCCTGTCCTCTGCATCTTGCTCTGTCACATCAACCAACTGCATGTCTTCTCTCACCACATCCATAAACCTTATCTTAGGCCTTCCTCTTTTTCCTTTTACCTGGCAGCTTCAGCCTTAGCATCCTTTTCCCAATATACCCAGCATCCCCCCTCAGCACATGTCCAAACCAACGCAATCTCGCCTCTCTGGCTTTGTCTTCAAACCGTCCAACATAGGCTGACCCTCTAATATATTTACTCCTAATCCTGTCTACCCTCGTCACACCCAGTGCAAATCTTAACATCTTTAACTCTGCCACATCCTGCTCTGATTCTTGCATTTTTGTCACTGCCACTGTCTCCAATCCATATAACATAGCTGGTCTCACTACCCTCTTGTAGACCTTCCCTTTCACTCCTACTGGTACACGTCTGTCACAAATCACTCCTGACACTCTTCTCCACCCACTCCACCCTGCCTGTACTCTCTTCTTCACCTCTCTTCCACACTCGCCATTACAAATTGCAAAATAAATCCTCACCAGATGGAAGCACAGATGGCTAAGCCCCAGGATGCCCTTAAGATCCACGACCAGCCTCAGCAACACTGGCAGAAGTCTAAGTTGGTAGGAGGTCTGAGAGGACCAAAAAAAAAAAAAAAAAAGATATATGAAGCGGTAGAACAATATTTCTGTAATAAACTAATTGCAGAATCTTGTGTTGGGGGTGGAGTGTGTGTGTGTGTTTGTGTGTGTGTGTGTGTGTGTGTGTGTGTGTGTGTGTGTGTGTGTGTGTGTGTGTGTGTGTGTGTGTGTGTGTGTGTGTGTGTGTGTGTGTGTGTGTGTGTGTGTGTGTGTGTGTGTGTGTGTGTGTGTGTGTTTAGGAGGATGGCTTACCTGTTACCTTTAAAAAATACAAAGGCTTTATACTGTTTTTCTTTAGCAATATCTAAATGTTAAAAAAGTACTACTTTGCTGTTTTGTATTAGCAATATATAACAAAGAAATTAAACTGTAAATTATTACAGCATTCCAAGATAAATAATTACACAGCACTCTTACCGTTTTCAAGAGGACACAATTTTAACCATAATGGAAATGTTCTCCAAAACAGAAAGAAATCCTTGTACAATTTCAAAGTTGCCTAAAAAGAAAAGGCATGTATTAGAAACATCAGTATTTGAAATGTCATCAGGCAAGAGCAGTGTAACAAGTATTATGCATCATTTCTAAAAAATGGACCTCAGTTGGGGCCATTTGATTGGCTAAATGGACTCCTTTTAGAGGTGTTAAAAGATAATTACCGCTGAAGAAAAGATCTGTTTAGCCTAAAATGAAAATACTTTCAAATGTGTTACCATAAGCAGCAAATTAATACATGCGGCAAAAATAATAAATACATTGAAAATAATAGAATAAAATGAAATAATAAAAACAAAAAAACTTGGGCAATTGCACTGCAGGTACAGATACACCTCATTACTTCTCATAATATCTCACAGTGAATCAGAAATTCAAAGTAAACCATATTATAACTTTTAGCTGTGGCTCTAAATAAAGTGAAAATGCAGAGGCAGGAAGAAAACTTCATCAGTTTGCTCTCCATGCATCAGTATGTACAAGGATGTGCTCATGTGTGGATCCCTGTTTAACTTGTTAGTCCCATAATTGTGTGAATGAGGAGTACATATGTTAAATTTGAAAATGTGATATCTCCGATTACTCCCCCTTCTCTGAGGTAAAATGATGTTCAAGGTAGTATATACAAGTAGTAAGATGTGGTACACACAGCCTCCCACATTAGGAGGCACAGGTAGCAAAGCCCCTTTATAAAAATGCTAGAAGACTGTGACAGTGAGTTTTGCAATTTGTTATTTTTTTTTGTTTGTTTGTTTGAATCACAGTTTAGTTTCTGAAGTCTTAGGACTCAAACTAGTGGGTATTGCTCTTTTGATATGTATTTGTTCATGTGCAATATGTGATAGAGAAATCTTCACTTTTTAAGTGCACAGATACATGTACTGGAAAGAGATCCATCTTGCATTAGAGTTATTTTAAAAGGATCGATAAAGGTACTTTGCAAAATAACTCTGGTGTATAATGTTAATAGTCACTAATTGAAATGGTCATGAATAATTTACCCACTCCAGGCAAAATTTACCCTTTCTTGCTTCACCCTCACGGGTAAACTACTGTTCACAGGTAAAACATGCATCACTCATGGCTGAGTACCTGCATCACTCTTGGCAGAGTGGTGATTACTGGGTAAATCCTGTATCACTAGTGGCAGAAATGGTAATTACTGGGTAAATGCTGCATCTCTCATGGCAGAGTGGTGATTACTGTGTAAATCCTGTATCACTAGTGGTACAATAGTGACTACTGGGTAAATGCTGCAAAAGTCATAGCAGAGTGGTAATTACTGGGTAAATCCTGTACCACTAGTGGTAGAGTGGTGATTTTGAGTAAATCCTGCATCGCTCATGGCAGAGTGGTGATGACTGAGTAAATCCTGTATCACTAGTGGCAGACTTGTGATTACTGGGTAAATCCTGTATCTTTAATGGCAGAGTGGTGATTACTGGGTAAATTCTGTACCACTACTGGCAGAATGGTGATTACTGGGTAAATGCTGCATCACTGATTGCAGAGTGGTGACTACTGGGTAAATCCTATATCACTAGTGGTAGAGCGGTGATTAGTGGGTAAATGCTGCATCACTCATGGCAGAGTGATGATTTCTGGGTAAATCCTGTATCAGTCATGGCAGAGTGGTGATTAATGTGCAAATCCTGTATCACTAGGGACAGAGTGGTGAATATTGGATAAATCTTGTATAACGCATAGCAAAGTGGTAATTAATGTGGCAATCCTACATCAGCCACGGCAGAGTAGTGATTACTAGGTAAATCCTATATCACTAGTGGCAAAGTAGTGTTTCGGGGTAAATCCTGCATCACTCATGGCAAAGTGGTGATGACTGAATAAATTATGTATCACTAGTGGAAGACTTGTGATTACTGGGTAAATCCTGCATAAATCGTGCCACAGTGGTGATTACTAGGTAAATCCTACATCACGCATGTTAGTGTGGTGATTACTGAGTAATCCTGTATCACTCATGACAGAGTGGTGATCACTGGGTAAATCATATATCACTCATGACAGAGAGGTGATAACTGGGTAAATCCTGTATCAATAAGGGCAGAGTGGAGACTACTGGGTAAGTCATGTATCACTAGTGGCAGAGTGGTGATTACTGGGTAAATACTGTATTACTCATGCTACAATGGTGATTACTGGACAATTCATGCATCAGTCATGGCAGAGTGGTGATTACTGGGTTAATCCTATATCACTAGTGGCAGACTGGTGACTACTGAGAAATCCTACATTACTCCTGGCAGAGTGGTGATTACTGGGTAAATCCTGCATCACTAGTGGTAGAGTGGTGACTACTGGGTAAATGCTGCATCACTAGTGGTAGAGTGGTGATTGCTGGATGAATCCTGCACCAATCACATCAGAGTGGTGATTACTGGTTACTGGATGAATCCTGCATCAATCACATCAGAGTGGTGATTACTGTGTAAATGCTGCATCACTCATGGCAGAGCGGTAATTACTGGGTAAATCCTGTATCACTAATTGCACAGTAGTGATTTTAGGTAAATCTTGCATCACTCATGGCTGAGTGCTGTTGACTGAGTAAATCCTGTATCACTAGTAGCAGACTTGTGATTACTGGGTAAATCCTGTATCCTTAATGGCAAAGTGGTGATTACTGGGCAAATTCTGTATCACTAGTGGCAGAATGGTGATTACTGGGTAAATGCTGCATCACTCATTGCAGAGTGGTGATTACTGGGTAATACTGTATCACTAGTAGTAGAGTGGTGATTACTGGGTAAATGCTTCACCACTCATGGCAGAGTGGTGATTACTGGATGAATCCTGCATCAATCACATCAGAGTGGTGATTACTGGGTAAATCTTGTATCACTAGTGGCAGAGTGGTGATTACTAGGTAAATACTATATCACTCATAAAACACGAAGTATGCGGGAAGCTCTCCAAAAAAACCCCAAATAACTGATAAATAGGAGCGCAAGTCACAGAGAAGGAAAACCTCCGTAAAATTGACACAGCTTTAATATACACAAATAAAACGCCAGAACCACACTTTCATTAACGCTCTTATAGGAAAATACATGCGTTTTCTTCCTATCCACTGGACTTCATCAGATGTTATTTCCACATAATCAACTCACTTTTATACATCAATTAAAAGCCAAAAGCCAATAAAAAAACACTAATTAACTTTGAATGCACCAATAAACATAACCTTTGGGCTCATTAATATTCACAAGTATTATATAATTTCCATCAACATTATTACCTTTCAGTAGAAATAAATAAATATAAATTAATACATGCTTAAATAACATTTCATAAATAAATATAAAACCACTTAAAAATAAGTATTTATATAGTTATATTCTATTATATTATATAAAAAGGGTATTAAAATAAATAGTATTGGAGAAACTTCATATTATAGAAAAGGAAGAAACTTTATAATCAAGCAGCACCATCTAGTGATAAATTTATATATTGCACTAAACCTCATAATTTAGCTGCCTTCAACTTTAAAAGGGGTAATATGGAAACATGTTCATTTAAACCTGGGAATTTACCTGCTTTCAATGTTAATTGTCACCATAATTCCCTATAACCTATAGTGTCTTCCCAAGGGCCCCCTCTAATACCACTTTTAATATGCTCTATTACAAAAAAGTGAAATTTACTATCTATACATACCTTCGAATGCTTAAATAAAGCATTTGTTTCTTTCTCTTTTATTATATCATTGGTATGTTCATAAACTCTTCTTTTTAGGGTTCTTTCTGTCTTACCTATATAAAAGGACCCACACATTTCACAGGTGGCAAGATAAACTAAACCCTTAGAATCACAGTTGTACAATCCTTTACTAGTAATCCATCTATCCCTACTTTCTACATATATTTTCTCTTTGTTAGCAATATAATCACATTGATTGCACTTCCCACATTTATATGTACCACTCATTCTAGTATTAATAACTCTATTAATCTTATTATGATCAATCTTCTTATGTTCCAAAATTTCTTTAATACTATTAGAGTTTCTATATACAACCTTGGGTGTACATTTAGGTATTCCCTCCAGGTCAGTAAATGCTGTAAATCTTTCCCATTCTTTCTGAAAAATTTATCTAGTATTATAATTTAAAGCATTATATTCTAAAATGAGGGCATGTTGATATTCCCCAATGTTATTTAATTCTTTCATTCCTATTACCTGGTTATATTAGTTTCCTTTATTCCTAAAATGGGCTTAAATTTATATAGTCTACCTCCTTCCACTTCGGACCTAATATTCGCAATAAAATCCTTAGCATATCCCCTTTCTAAAAACATACTTTCCAAAAGATCACATTCCAAGATAAAATCACTAAAATTACTTGTCATGCGTGACCCCCTCACAAATTGACCCTTTACTATATTTTTCTTGCAATGTGCTGGATGTGCACTATCATAGTGTAGGAATGAATTACAATAAGTTGGTTTCCTGTATATCTTAGTTTCAAATGAATCATTACATTTATATATTTCTATATCCAAATATTGTAAGTTTAGTTCTGATATCTTGTAAGTAAATCTAAGGAAGTATGTAGTCTCATTAATATATTTCACAAACTGATCTAGTTTCTCATTCCCTCCTGTCCAAAAAAACACTATATCATCAAGGAACCTCCGGTAAAGACTCCAACAAGAATTAAAACTAGAATTGAGGATAAATGTTTCCTCCGAGTTAGCCAAGACTAGGTTTGCAAATGTAGGTGCACAGGCTGCACCCATAGCCACACCTTGGATTTGTTGGGAAAATTCTCCATTAAATAATAAAAAAATATTATTAAGGACCATTTCCATCAAGCCTGTGCACACCACCTTTTCTCTATGGGTTAATATTCTGTCTTGAAACACTTCATCCTCAAACATTCTCATGCCTTCAGAATAAGGTATGGATGAGAAAAGATCCACAATATCTATTGTCACAAATAATAAATCCTTAGAAAATAATTCCGAATTAACTACCCTTAAAAGGTACCATGAATCTTTTAAAATTGCTTTCTTACTAATCCATATATGCTTAACTTTATTGTCAATAAATTTAGCTAGTGGTAATGTTTTTGAACCATCCGCCGATACAATGGGTCTCAGTGGGGGTTCTGTCACATCCTTATGAACTTTAGGGATGCCATAGATTACTGGTATCTTTGGTTTATCCACCTTCAAATATGAAAATGTATTTCCATCTATACTCCCATCATTCACCATGGCCTCTAATTCCATGTCAATTCTCTTATACGCCAAATTAATTTCATTTTTACAGACTACAGAGTATTTATTTTCATCTCTAAGAATTTGATTCATTTTTCCTTCATATATAATAGTAACCATATCACTCATGCTACAATGGTGATTACTGGACAATTCATGCATCAATCATGGCAGAGTGGCGATTACTGTGTAAATTCTGTATCACTACTGACAGACTGGCGATTACTGAAAAAAATCCTACATCACTCCTGGCAGACTGGTGATTACTGGGTAAATCCTGCATCACTTGTGGTAGAGTGATGATTACGGTATACACGCATTTAAGCGAACGGCCGATGTCCGAACACAAACATGTCAAAAGCAGAATCCCAAGCTTGCAAAATGTTGAATCTGCGAATGCTGAACCCGGGATTACCGAACGCCGGCCAGGCTACTATTCCCCCCTCTCAACTCATGGTAGCGCTTGTTGCGGCAGTTGTGCAATCAAGAATGTCGAATTTGATGTTGCGCGCAACATTACGAGCATTCGCGCTTACGAATTTCGACATTTCGGTTCAGAATTATGACAGATTGACATTTGGTCGCGCGACCAAACACATGTATTCCAATGAATACTGGGTAAATGCTGCATCACTGGTGGTAGAGTGGTGATTACCGGAGAAATGCTTCATCACTCATGGCAGAGTGGTGATTATTGGATAAATACTGCATCAGTCACATCAGAGTGGTGATTACTGGGTAAATCCTGCATCACTAGTGGTAGAGTGATGATTATTGGGTAAATGCTGCATCACTGGTGGTAGAGTGGTGATTACTGGGGCAAATCCTGTATCACTAGTGGTAGAACTTCATGACACCCATGCAGATGGACAATAAAGTTACGACTGCTGAATCCTACACAAGTGCACTCTATAAGCACTTACACGAGTGCATGGATCGTGCTATCCCAAACTGAACTAAGACGCTATCATCCAAAAAAAGAAAGCCAATCTGGTAGTCCCCTGCCATAAACAAACTGTACAACATAAGGAAGAAGTTGTTGCAAAAGAGAGTAAAATCCCATGAGTGGAGGAGCTCCCTGGTCAGCCTCAGTACGAAGCTGAGATCCCTTATAAGATCCTCCAAAGCTAGCTACAAAAACAAAATCGCCACTGATTCTAAGGACAACCACAAAGCATTCTATAGCTATGTCAAGAATTTTAATGGCAACACTCAGATCTGCTCTGTGTTACAGCCAAACGGCACGGAAATTACAGAAACAACTGATATTGCCAACATCCTGGCAGATAGGTTCAGTGCTAACTTTACCCCCCCCCCCCCTCTAAAGGGCCCGTATCTACACAGGAAGAATGCAGAGTCCCTGTAATCACAACTATGCAGGTAAAAGCTGCACTCTCTAAAGCCAAAAAGACCGCATCCATGGGACCGGACAACATCCCAGGCTGCATTTTACATGAACTTCAGAATGAACTGGCTCCCCACCTAAGCATCATGTTCAGTCATAGCCTCCCATCAGGCTTTGTGCCCACTGAATGGTGTACAGCAACAGTTATCCCACCCCACGAAGGGGGAGCCACCACTGATCCTGGGAACTATCACCCTATTAGCCTGATGAGCCTGGTCTGCAAGGCCATGGAACGTATCATCATGGAACTCATAAACAAAGACATTGGTAACCTCCAAACTCTGGATCCCACCCAGTTCAGGTTTGTGAAAGGCAGATCATGCCTCCTGAACCTTATCGACTTCTTTGAGGCAGTCACCAAAGCCGTAGATGAGGGTAAGGTGGTTCACACAGCCTATCTTGACCTCGCCAAGGCTTTCGACACCCCCCCCATTCTGGAATTATAACTAAACTCACGAAACTAGGTATAAATCCCTACGTCACAAGATGGGTTGCCAACTGGCTCACTGACAGAACCCACAGTGTAAAAGTTGCAAACTCCAAATCTGACCTCAAACCGTGACAAGTGGAGTACCACAGGGTTCAGTCCTGGGACCTCTGCTGTTTGGTATCTACTTCTTTGAAGTACATGCAAACACAGAAGGACTCTGGCTAATGAAGTTCGCAGATGACTACAAACTAGGAACCATAGTTGAGTCCCCAAAATGATGTGGAAATCTTACAGAAGGGCCTCGCTGAGACAGACTGGTGTCAGAGCCATGGCTACAAGCTCATTGCCAAAAAGTGCATTGTCATCCCCTTTGGTAAAAACTCTGTACCCATGAACTACTACACAGACAGCAGTCTACTTAACACCAAACGTGTAATAAGAGACCTTGGGACCCAGGTGGACAGTAGTCTGTCCTTTGATAGTCACATCGCCACAGTAGTCAGGACATCCTTGTATGTGGCACACCTCATCATAAAAGGGTTCTCATCCAGGAAAAAAGAGGTCATTGTTCCCGTCTACTCGACACTCATTAGACTCATTATAGAGTACAACGCCCCTTTTGGAATTTACCTCACAAGGCATCTGCAGCAGCTGGAAAGACCACAGAAGTACCTCACAAAGAGGATTACTGGCCTCAAACAGATGCCCTACACTGACCGTCTCAAAAAACTCCAGTTTACTACGTAGCATATCGCCTACTCCGAGGTGATCTCTGCCTAACATATAAAGCTATGTCATACCCAGAGCTGTTGGACATGCTACACCTAAAGAAATCCCAATCCCTCCGAGATACACACTCTAGGGACCTAAACCTTGTCACCACAATAAACAGGACATGTTGGAGGAATAGATTCCTGTCCCAGAGACTTCCCATACTCTGGAACAGGCTACCTGTCTATGTCAAGCAAAGTTCTTCATTAGAAACAAGATGCAGAAGATACCTTCCCCGGAATAAACACTGTCCAGCCACTAAAAATAAAGTGCAAAATTTCGCTGCTGAATACTCCAGCTGGCCAAAACCGTCAATGAGGTTAAAAAACGAAACCAGGAATAATCCAAAGACAACTTATTTAATAGACAAAATCAACACCACAAGCGCTTTCGCCTGGTATTACCAGGCTTTACCAAGTGTAACAAGTAATACTTTCACATGATATATTTAAAGTGCTTGGCTTACAACCATTGGTTAATTACTTAGTAACATTGATTAATTGTGTTGGCATCCATTGAGTAAATTTAAAATTAAAAAATACATAGAATGCATTGAAAAAAGAACTTATTATAAAATGAATACAAAACTTTTAAGTTAGATTAAGTTAAAAACTGTAACAGTCTAAACACCTATAACACTTCAGATACTAAAAAAATAAAAAAATGTTAAAAATGTGCTTGTCAAAATCAAGAAGTCAAATTCTGTCAACTAGAGGTTGAAAATATCCAGTTTAAAAATATGCAGTTAATATAAGCCCAGTGTGTTGCCCTGTAGGAGCTAATTAAACTACAAACTAAATAAATAGATAGATAGAGCAAACGCCGAGTGGCTCGTATAAAGCACCATGGCCAGAACCTGCCTAGGGTGCCAGCTGAAAAAGGAAGGGAAAAGAGGGAACATAGTTATGACATCAAAAGTAAAAAAGACACTAATGCCTTTTTCAAACATTCCTTGGTATGTCCTAACATGTCCATTCGTTTCTTTGTCCTTGAAAAAGTTTCTCCAGACCAGAGAGGAGGTGATTGGGAAACTACACTTTCTTCAAGGGAATTGTTCTGGCAATTGAGATTGAATGCGACAAGATTCCCAGGCTTAAATGACAACTTAAGTTTAGCCAGAATTCTTAAAGCTAGAAGTAATGTTCTTTGAATTCTATCTAGTTTCCCTAGGTTCACTTCTAACCCCCCCCCCCACTTGTTTATTCCTCTCAAGTCTGAGGCCACACTTGTAGATGTTTGTTCCCTCTTTTCCCTTCCTTATTCAGCTGGCACCCTAGGCAGGTTCTGGCCATGGTGCTTTATACGAGCCACTCGGCGTTTGCTCTATCTATCTATTTATTTAGTTTGTAGTTTAATTAGCTCCTACAGGGCAACACACTGGGCTTATATTAACTGCATATTTTTAAACTGGATATTTTCAACCTCTAGTTGACAGAATTTGACTTCTTGATTTTGACAAGCACATTTTTAACATTTTTTATTTTTTTAGTATCTGAAGTGTTATAGGTATTTAGACTGTTACAGTTTTTAACTTAATCTAACTTAAAAGTTTTGTATTCATTTTATAATAAGTTCTTTTTTCAATGCATTCTATGTATTTTTTTTTTTTTTTTTTTAATTTTAAATTTACTCAATGGATGCCAACACAATTAATCAATGTTACTAAGTAATTAACCAATGGTTGTAAGCCAAGCACTTTAAATATATCATGTGAAAGTATTACTTGTTACACTTGATAAAGCCTGGTAATACCAGGCGAAAGCACTTGTGGTGTTGATTTTGTCTATTAAATACGTTGTCTTTGGATTATTCCTGGTTTCGTTTTTTAACCTCATTGACGGTTTTGGCCAGCTGGAGTATTCAGCAGCGAAATTTTGCACTTTATTTTTAGTGGCTGGACAGTGTTTATTCCGGGGAAGGTATCTTCTGCATCTTGCTTCTGGGAATTTTGATTTCTGATATTTACAAAGTTCTTCATTAGCACTCCAAGAAAAATCTTGATGAGTGGATGGGAAATAGGAAATACACCCTGGGGATCACTTCTGTGTCTCTGCTCGACAGTGGCACAGGAAAATAACTTTCTTGGGTGGCATAAGCCAGGGAATCTAGTTGGCTAGGCTTACGTAGGCCCTTGGGCCGATAGCTTAGTACCTACCTATGAACCTATGAACCTATGAGTGGTGATTGCTGAGTAAATGCTGCATCCCTGGTGGTAGAGTGGTGACTACTGGGTAAATGCTGCATCATTCATGACAGAATGGTGATTACTGGGTAAATCCTGTATCACTAGTGACAGAGTAGTGTTTTCTGGTAAATCCTGCATCACTCAGGACAGAGTGGTGATTATTGGGTAAATCCTATATCACTAGTGGCAGAGTGGTGTTCATAGGTTCATAGGTTCATAGGTTCATACTAGGCTATCTGCCCTAGGGCATTTATAAGCCTAGCCAGAGTGTGTTTGGCTTTCGCCACCCATTTTAAATGAATTTTGCTATGCCCTTCTTCGAGGTTAGTATACTGTGCCTCTGTCTAACAGTGACACAGAAGTGATACCCGGGGTAAACCTACGATCCCCCATCCACTCATCAAGATTCCTCTTGAAGAGAGTCAATGAGGGACTCTCCCTAACCTGGACTGGGATTTTATTCCAGAGTGAAGGGAGCCTCTGGGATATGAATCTGTCCCCCAGCATGTCCTATTTATTTCAGTGCTGAGGTTCAAGTCTCTTGAGCGCGTGGCTCGATGGGATTTGGATTTTCTGAGGTGCAGCATGTCCATTAATTCCGGGTTGGACATGGCTTTATACGTCAGGCACAGATTGCCTCTGAGCAGGTGGTATGCCACTGAGTAGAGCTGGAGTTTCTTTAACCGGGCAGCATATGGCATCTGTTTGAGCCCTTTGATCCTCTTGGTGGGGTACTTTTGGGGTCTTTCCAGTTGCTGCAGGTGTCTGGTAAGGTACATCCCAAAAGGGGCATTGTACTCAATTATGGGCCTGATGAGGGATGAGTAAAGAGGCACGATGACCTCCCCTGATCTAGATGTGAATCCCTTCATGATTAGGTGGGCTATATAAAATGTTTTTCTAACCACTTTGGCCACGTGGTTGTCAAATGAGAGATTGCTATCAACTTGGGTCCCCAGGTCCCTAAATACTTCTTCCGTACTTAATGGATTACCACCCATGTGGTAATTTGTGGGCACTTTGTTTTTGCCGCAGGGGATGACTATACACTTTTTGGCATTTAGCTTAAGGCCATGGCTCTGGCACCAATTGCCTGTTTCTATGAGGCCCTTTTGGAGGATGCTTGTGTCGGCTGGAGAGTTGATTATGGCACCTAGTTTGCAGTCATCTGCGAACTTGGTCAGCCACAGTCCTTTCGTGTTGGCCTGTATCTCCGAGAAATATATACTGAACAAGAGAGGTCCCAGGATTGAGCCTTGTGGGACGCCACTTGTAACTGGTTTGGAGTCTGACATGGCTCCAGCAATTCTAACCATGTGGGTTCTGTCCTTGAGCCAGTTTGCAACCCATCTAGTGACATAGGGGTTTATATTTAAGCTGGTGAGCTTATTTATAATGCCCGAGTGGGGTATTGTATCGAAGGCTTTTGCGAGGTCCAGGTAGGCTGTGTGGACCACCTTCCCCTCGTCAATGGCCTTGGTGACTGTTTCAAAGAAATCGACCAGGTTTAAGAGGCAGGATCTGCTCTTAACAAAGCCGAACTGGGTAGGATCCAGTGTCTGTAGGTCCCCAATATCTTTATTTATGAGGTCCATGATGATCCTTTCCATAGCTTTGCAGACCAAGCTAGTCAGGCTTATGGGGTGATAGTTTCCAGGATCCGTTGAGGCACCACCTTTGTGGAGAGGGACCACTGTTGCTGTACGCCACTCTTTGGGTACATAACCTGTGGTAAGGCTGAGATTGAACAGTAGTTTTATGTTTGCGTTTAGCTCTTCTTGGAGTTCATGTAGGACGCAGCCCGGGACACCGTCTGGTCCCATTGATGCTGTGTTTTTTGCTTTGGAGAGGGTGGCTCTTACCTGAGCATATGAGATGTCAGGGGGGCAGCACTCTGCTGGGATAGATATTTGCCCTTTTGGTGGGGAGGGGAGGTTTGCGCTGAACCTGTCAGCTAGGATGTTGGCAATGTCTGTGGGTTCGGTGTATTTTTTGTCATTTTGGACTAATTCTGAGCATACCTGGGAATTCCCACCCAGGTTCCTAACATAACTAAAGAAAGCCTTGTGATTATCCTTAGTGTCCTGTGCAATTTTTCTCTCGAAGCTGGCCTTAGACGATTTTATGAGTGCCCGTAGTTTTTTTGCTAATACTGATCAGAGATGCCTTCCCTTTTTGGGATTTTGCTCTATCATGTAATAGCTTCCTCCTTCTATTGTATAGTTTGTTTATGGCTGGGGTCCACCAGACAGGACGTCTGCCTTTGGAGGATTGGGTCTTGGATTTATTTGGGATTGCATGATCCATGCATTCCTGAAGGTGTTCACAGAATGCGTTTATAAAGGATTTTGCGGTCTGGGACGTATTTTCCACAGGCCCGGGGGCTTTGAAGGATTCCACCTTGGTTTTGAGGAGTGTGAAATTTGCTTTAGAGAAGTTTTTTACTGTGGTTTTCTGGGCAGGGGGTGGGGTCGGGATGTGAATATCCAGTGAGATTAGTTTATGGTCTGATCTTACCAGTGAGGGATACATTTCTGGTCTGGAGCACAGAGTCCCCATGTTGGTGATGATCAGGTCCAGTATGTTTTCCCCTCTTGTGGGAGTGGTAACTAGTTGTTCCATAGCATTTGAGTTTATAAATTCTAGGAACCTTTGGGCTAGGGTGTTGGAGCTAGAGTAATGCTCCCAGTCTATGTTTGGGTAGTTGAAGTGGCCCAATATAATGGTGTTTGGAGAGCCCTTCATATTTTTCAGTGTTCTCAGGAAGTCCGAGTGGGGTTCCTGGGTTTGGGAGGGTGGTCTGTAGCAGGCTATAAACTGGAAGGCAGTTTTACCCACATGGTTAGTTGCACATGGATAGTCTCTGATGCTTCGTGCTGTGCCACCAACCTGGAGGTGTGGGTATCTTTGACGAATATTGATACTCCCCCTCTTTTTGTGGTTCGGTCCAAGTTTTGGGGCCGAAAAGCATGGTATGAGGTATAACCTGGTAGTGCTGGGGTGCTCTCGGGAGCCTTGAACCAGGTTTCTGTTACTGCACAGATATCGATGTTCTCCATGCTAAGGAGAGTTTCGAGTGCGTGCATCTTGAGGTTTAGACTTCTGGTGTTTTTGGGTAAATCCTGTATCCTTAATGTCAGAGTGGTGATTACTGGGTAAATTCTGTATCATTAGTGTCAGAATGGTGATTACTGGTTAAATGCTGTATCACTCATGGCAGAGTGGTGATTACTGGTTAAATCGGGCATCAATCACGTCAGAGTGGTAATTACTAGGTAAATCATGTATCACTCATGGCAGACTGGCGATTACTAGATAAATCCTGCATCAATCATGGCAGACTGGTGATTACTGGGTAAATGCTGCATCGCTTGTGGCAAAGTGGCGTTTATTGGGTAAATCCTGTATTATTCATGGTAGGTTGGTGATTATAGGGTAAAGCCTGTATCACTAATGGCAGAGTGGTGATTACTGGGTAAATCCTGCATCATTTTTGGCAGAGTGGTGATTACTGGGTAAATCCTGCATCACTAGTAACAGAGTGGTGATTACTGGGTAAATCCTGCTTTACTAGTGGCAGAGTGGTGATTACTGGATAAATCCTGCATCACTAGGGGCAGAGTGGTGATCACTGTGTAAATCCTGCATCACTAGTAACAGAGTGGTGATTACTGGGTAAATCCTGCTTTACTAGTGGCAGAGTGGTGATTACTGGATAAATCCTGCATCACTAGGGGCAGAGTGGTGATCACTGTGTAAATCCTGCATCACTAGTTGCACAGAGGTGATTACTGGGTAAATCCTGTATCACTAGTGAGAGAGTGGTGATTATTGGGTAAATCTTGAATCAGTAGTGGCACAGAGGTGATTATTAGTTCACTCCATGGTAACTCCCAGTTCAGCCATTTCAGATTAGTCTCACACTGAAAGAAAAACACAAAGAATTCAACAGCACCAATGCAGCACAGCTGTTTGGGGTAATCTGCCATGAGTCCACACATCAAACAGATTCTGGGCCATATAAGAACAGGTTAGTAGACAGAAGCAAAATAAGCAAAAGCAAAGTCACACAAATTTATCATTTGGTTCTTTGTAGGTCAGTTCATTTTCACATTATATTGATATAATTTGTAAATGGAAATTACAACATGAAATTTACAACAACAAACTACAGTGGTCTGCTGTTCTTTCAGTCAGTCCACTAGCATCACTCAAATTATCATACTATCATCAAAAACACTATCATTACTTCACAAGTCCATAACTTACACTCTGTGAAAAATTTAGCAAATAGGTGGATGAGATTTTAGGGAACAAAACTGGCTGGTATGACTGAAACAAACAGTTCATGTGAATAATGGGTTCATATTTAGAAACAAATCTTAACACAGCAATAACATCAAAACTAATTAGATGTATATACTTAGGTGACAATGTCTGCAGTTCCAAAATGTTTGTGGTGTAGTGTTTTATAGAACAATGCAAACTGTTAAGCTCACACATGTATGACACAATACAGTATTAAACATAAATAAAAATACAATAAAGTAAGTAAAGCAAATAAGTATACAAGATACAGAACCGAGAAAAAAACAAACAAGCTAGTGACTTTAATGAAAAAGCCAAACAAAAAGAGGTTTTGGAAAAAAAAACACATAAACCTTGAGATATTTCCTGTCAATATACAGCCATACCTCATCCACAATTCCATAGACAAAGTATGTTTTTGAGTGACCTAAGAGTACCAAGGGTGATCAAAATGTGTGTGATAATAGTGTGATGCATCCAGCTGTAGAATGAGGGTGATTAGATCCTGAGTGGCACAGCATACGTCTGAGTGGCAGCCATAATATACAAGTGACAGAACAACAAATGAATGATTTTACTTTTGAGTGGCAGGCATAGACTAAAAATGTTCAACACTTTCATGACAGTAATGTAAATACATGCTCTTTCAGCACACTTCTGAGTATGAGTTATGGATCTGAAAGGATTAAAATTTGTGATGGCAGTGAAAACATTTTCTTCTCTGAACTATATGTGTAACTTTTTGTTACTGTTAAATGCTTTTAATGAATAATGCTCAATGTTTAATGTACCTCACTTGGAGCTTTTCTCCCTGGGCCTCTGCTGAAAATGGACATGACTCCAGTTGGACCAGCCCGATCAACAAATGTAAAATAAAAAATTAAAATACATAAAAATGCATATTGTCAGCATGCTTCTGAGTGACAAAAGTGGAGGGAGAGTAGTAAAAGTCTGTGTGATCTACTGTAAATGCTTCATTTCAGCCTGCTTCTAGTAACAGTCTTGTAACCAAAACATCAGTCACACCAGTACCAATAGGTACAAGTGAAAACTGTTCCATTCAGTAGACTTTGAGTGCTTGCAGACTAGCGAGAATGATCACTGCCTATGTCATAAATCCAGATATGCAAAAGCTGAGCCTACAACTAGATACTACCAATGGACAGAATAATTTTTCGAATAACTAAACTCGCAAACCCACGAAGAGACTGGGTATCAATATACAAGATGGCAGTACACTAGGCTGTGACAATGTACTTAAACAAGAAGGACAGTTCACAATAACCCAAAATTATTATTTATTTATTTCCAGTTTGATTACCGGGGAAGTCCACTGGGCCAAAATGACCCATTTTCAGTGGAGGCCCGGGGAGGAAAGCTCCAAGTTGCATTATACAGTTAATATGCAAGTGGTACACAAGTATAAAAGATACATTATACAAAAACGCTACAATTAACACATTTGGTGTCATGCTATTTAACAGAGTTCATAGAGAATGAAGTTAAGGGTTATACAATTTCATTTAAGGAGCACTCTAATGTATGGAGTTTGACAACAATGTATGTATGAACATGAGTAGAAATAGAAGACAGAATAAAGAAATATTGAATACACTGCTTACGCACATTTAAACATGGATGCTATTTACAATATTTACAAGGTTGCAGAGTGTCTATAGTTGTTGTTGAGAGCATAGAGAGCACAGGAAATAGAGACAGAACACAGTGGGAGCAGAAGGTTTAGCTTGGATTAGGTAGGGTGAAGGCAGAGACATTTTAACTTAGAGGACAGGTGTTTGAAAAGCAGGCTTTTAAAGTTTTCAGAGTTTGGTATAGATCTTAGAGTAGATGGAAGGGAATTCCATTTTTTGCCAAGTGAGTAAGAGAGGAGAAGTTTGTTGATAGCTATTATTTATTTATTTACTTTTATTTTACATTTGTTAACCGGGGGTGTCTGACTAAGCCGAAAAGGCCCTTTTTCAGTAGAGGCCCGGGGAGAAAAACTCCACATAGAAAAATTACAGATACATTTAGTTATTTAGACATGATCAGTATGCACACAAATTACAAAAGACATGTTTTTACAGTGGTATGCAGCACATCAACAGTTATAGTGGAGAGAACAAACAAAAAAATATTAATTTAAAAATAAAGGTAATTAATAGATTTGTGGTTTACAGCTGACATTTGGAACATAGGTAGAATACATACATAGTACACAGGTACAGTACATACATTGTACATTAGCCAGTGTTTGTGAGTAAGATTGAAAACTATTATCAAGTTATCTAGGTTTAGTATGTGTACCTTATCTGCTTTCACTAGCCTGGGGAGCAATCATGGCACTGCCAACTTTGTTTGAGATGTTGCCTGATGAGGTCTTTAAAGGAGGCTTTGGATGATGTGTTTTGAATGCTAGTAGGGACAGAGTTCCATTTGTTAGCCACTGAACTACTGTATAGTGCATCTGCAAAGCTATTGTAGCTGTTGGTGAGTTCTAGTAGTAGTTTGCTTGATGATCTAAGAGGCCTTTTGGCTGAGTGATGTTATACTAGGTTTTTGAGAGCAGGACACTTATTGGGGAGGTAATAGATCGAATGACAGAGGCAGAGCTGATTGTAGGTTAGGAGGTTGTGCAGTTCAAGCCAGTGGAGCTGTCTCAAAGCAGTACAGTGATGAGTTCTACATGAGCAATTTGCAGCAAAGCGGGCAATTCTGTTATAGCAGGCTTCCATTTTGCTTAGTTCAGTTTTGTTGAGATTAGTCAGAATGGGAGATGCATAGAGTAGGGTGGATAGAAGTTGGGACCGAGCAATGGCTGATCTTGTGTTGTTGGTAAGAAATGGTTTGATACGGTAGAGTGAACCCAGTTTGGCACGTACTTTTTAATAGTTAAGTTGAGATGACTATCACATTTTAGGTGGGAGTCTATCATTATTTCCGATAGCTTAGCCTGTGCCACTGCAGCGATTGGAGTAGCATTTGTGGAGTAGATAGTGAATTGACTATTATCAGTGTTTTTGTTAGAACTGGTTATAATCATAAATTGAGTTTTCTTTGGATTGAGGATAAGTTGGAATTTGGTAAAGTAGAATGTTTTGTGCAGCACAGATTAAGGTAGTGTCATCTGCATACTGAATGATAGATGCATGCTGTGTGGAGGTATGGAGGTCATTTGTGAAGACTGTGAATAGTAGTGGTCCTAAGATAGAACCCTGTGGGACTCCTATAGTTATGGGCAGTTAAGGAGAGAGAGAATTTTCCCATTTCACAGCTTGGTGCCTGTCAGTTAAGTAGCTTTGGAACCAGGTAAGAGTGGAATTTGATAGGTGATATTGGTTTAGTTTGTTTAGCAGGATTTGGTGTGAGACTGTGTCAAATGCTTTGGACATATCCAAAAAAAGAGTTGACACCTGCAGGCCTTCATTTTTGAGACAGTTTACTGTGTCTGTGAAGAAGAGGAGGGCTGTAGTGGTACTATGGGCAGGTCTGAAACCATGCTGAGTAGGTGGCAGGATGTTGCTGTGTAGGAGATATTTTAGCATCTGGGTATGGATGGATTTTTCTAGGATTTTGGCCAGGGGGGAGAGTAAAGCAATAGGTCTGTAGTTATTAAGTTCAGTGGGGGTCCCGCCTTTATGTATGGGTGTAACATAGGATATTTTCCAGAGTTTGGGAAAATAGTTTTCAACAATTGATCTGTTTATTAGAGTGGAGATTGGGATAGCAATAGCATCTGCTGTGGGTTTCAAGAAATAGCTGGGGAGTAGGTTGGCTGCTGTTGATGAGGTTTTTAGTTTGGAGAGCATGCTTTTGATTGAAGTGGTGGAAACTGTTTTGAGGGTAAAGCTTGTATTAGTGTTATTTGTGTTGGGGGGGATAGTAAGGAAGGAACTGTCCTGTGATACTAAGGATAGAATTGAGTTCACAAAGTGGGAATTGAATTGTGTTTTGATGGGAACTTTAGTGTCAGGGGTGGTTGGTTTGGGGGTAGCCTTTTGGGTGGGTTTTAGTAGCTGGTTTACATTTTTCCAAAATTTTTGGAGGTTGTGTTGGTATTTAGTTTGTAATGTTGTGTAGTAGGATTTTTTGTCCAGCCTAATGCATTTTTTTTGCACGGTTGCGCAGTTCTTGGTACTTAGTTAGGCTTTGTGTTTCTTTGTTTTTTTGATAGTAAAGCCAGGTGGTGTCGCTGGACTTGAGGATTTGTTTGGTTTCTTTACTGAGCCAGGGGTTTGTAGAGGTTCTAACCTTGATTTTGTGCAATGGAGCAACAGTGTCTAGGTGTTGTAGAAATGTTTTGCTGAAATATGCTGCAGCCTGGTCAAGTGTGAGGGTTTTTAGGGGGGGTCCAGTCACAGTTACAGAGTAAAGTATTGAGGACCTCAGGAGAGAATTTTTTGTTTGTTTCTAGTGGATATATAGTTAGTGGTTTTGCATATGCTTGTTCTACTATGTATAAAGTATATTATGTTGTGGTCACTTAAGGTATCTGGGAGACTGCCTGCGTGGGGTACAATGTGGGGTTGTTAGTTAAGACCCAGTCAAGGATAGATTCTCTTTTAGATTTTTTTATCACATCTAGTTGGAATTTGGACTAGCTGCTGGTAGCCATGGAGTTTTATTAGATTACTTGGTGGTTCTGATATGCAAGTGAACCAATCTAGGTTGAAATCCCCCAGAATAAGGGTTTCTTGTGAGTATGTGGAAGAACACCAGGATAAGAAGTCTTCAAGGCTAGCAGGTGTATTACCAGGTGGAATATAGATCACAATTGTGGTGATGACCTTTTTAGGGTGAAGTTGAAGTTGTATGTCCCAATTATTGGGGGAGGGGTAGGAGTTAAGTTGGACTTATACAGTAAGGCAGTTCCACCCCCTTTACAAAGTGGTCTGTCTTGTCTAATGATATTGTAGCCAGTAGGGAGAACTTCTGAGTTAGCTATGTTTTTATTTAGCCAGGTTTCTGTTAAAGCAACTATGTCTGGGGAGTAGTGTGCTATTGTGGCCTGGAGTTCAGGTATTTTATTTTTGATATTTCTAATATTAATATTTAGCATTAAAAGATGGTTGGTTTTGCTACTGTTGTTGATTTGCCCAGGGATGAAGATAGTGGGAGTGTTATGTTCTGACATTTGTGTAGGAGCATTTTGTGTTGGACAGGATGGATTTGGGCCTGGGTTGGGGTGGATATCCCCACTTATGGTGAGCCTGGTGTTATAATGGTGATACAGATGTTGGAGTTTGGTGAGGAGTGCGAGAAAGCATTGTGTTTTTTTGGAGTAGGAATGAGAGCATATGTGTTTAGTTCTGAATTGGCCTGTTATGTAGTTCTTGAACAATTGTGGGCAGATATTATTATATAATAAGTGGTGTCTCTGTATGAGAGTGCATAATGTAGTGTTGTGCTACTAAGTTTAGGGATATTGCTAGAGTGATAACTTGTGGTGTTATAAAGAATTATGAGAAGACAGACTAGACTTAGTTGTGTGATAGTCATGTTATAAAAGTTAAAGTTGGTACTAGGTGGGGGTCTGAATATGAATTACAGGGTTGCACTATATGTGGATGGGTAAGGAGTGTGGACGATGTAAAAAATGCCTAGTGGGAATGAGAGTGATTGGGAGAATTTTGTGTGAAGTAAGTTGGTGTGGTATAATGTGATCTGACTTGAGGAGCTGTGATTGGTAGAGGTAATGTGAGGGTGAGCTGTGGTTGTGTCTGTGATTACTATAAATGTAGAGGTAGTAGGGGCGGGAGGGAATAGGGGGCAGGGCAGGGGAGAGAGCCCAAACGTTAGCGAGGGTGAATGGAGCGGGGCAGAGCCCACCAAGAAAAGAGTAAAATGTAAGTATAACTTTACAAATCTGAACACTTTAAACAAATTCCTAAGGTCTAATGGCTTACCAGCAAGCAGAATGCAATTGCTGAAGAGCACTTGTGTCCTGGTGGGAGACTAGAAATTTAAAGAAGGCTCCATGCTCAGCAGGATTCTAATATAGACTTAGTATTTGGGGAGGGAGATAGCACAAGGGGTGTAAACCAGGTGGAATGCAAAGAAACCAGACAGGCAATCAGTAGAAAACTATCAGTGAAGGCCTCAGAGGGGCCTGATTAGATTCTGATGTTCAGATCTTAGTGTTCTGTTGGGTATGTAGGGGCGAAGGAGATTAGCTAGGGCAGGACATTTTTGTTGGGTGAAATATTAGTCTATGAGCAGTGATGAGTTGGAGGTAGTCTAGGTAGTAAGGGAGTTTGAGCCAATTCAGGGATTGCAGGGTGAGGCAATGATGGGTACAGTTTTTGGAGTTAGTGGCAAATTTAGAGATTTTGTTATAGCAGTTTTCTAGTTTGGAGGTGATAGTGGAGGGCAGACTGGTTAGGAGAGGGGCTCTGTATAATAAGGAATGAAGAAGATAGGTTGTGGCCAGAGTATACCTAGTAGAGTTGGAGAGAAAGCGATTGTTCCTGTACATCATGCCTAGCTTTTGGTGGGTTTTCTTGATATTTTGTTGAATATGTATATCAAATTTGAGGTGTTCATCAATGGTAATACCAGGTAGTTTAGCCGAGGGAACTACTGCTATAGGTGAACTGGTATGGCTATAGAATTTGAAGTTGTTTTTGTCATAGGAGAGGGATTTTGTAGGAGGGAATAGTAGAATCTTTGATTTATTTGCATTTAGAGGGAGGTGGTTTTGGCACATCCAGTTTTCAGTTGTTAAGAATGCAATTTGGGGTTTGTTTAGTAGTTCAAAGAGGTTTGAGGCAGAGCAGACTAAGGTTGAATCGTCTGCGTATTGAATGATTTTGGTGATAGGAATAGCAGAGTGAAAGTTATTGATGAAGATATTAAAAAGCATGGGGCCAAGAATAGATCCCTGTGGTACTCCAGTTGGGGTGGGTAGGAAGGAAGAGATGGAGTTCTTCCATTTGACTGCCTGTGATCTATTGGATAGATAACTGGAGAACCAGGATAAAGTGTTGGGTGAGAGATGGAAGTTAGAGAGTTGACAGAGAAGGTACTTGTGGAACACAGTATTGAAAGCTTTAGACAGATCAAGTAAAATGGTAGAAACTAAATGTCCTGAATCTCGGGCTTGACTGACAGTTTCAAGAAAAGAGAGTAGAGTGGTTATAGTGCTATGGCCTGGGTGGAAGCCATGTTGGGTGGGAGTGAGAAGGTTGTTTAGGGTCAGAAAAGGCTTGAGTCAGAGGTGGATGCATTTTTCTAGGATTTTGGAGATTGGTGAGAGCAGGGCAATTGGGAGAAAGTTTGAGATGCTGGTGTTTCCCCCTTTGTGAAGTAGAAGAATATAGGCTGAGCGCCAGAGTTTAGGAACATATGATTCCTTTATGGATCTGTTAATAAAGATGCTGATTGGAAGTGCAATACCATCAGCAGCACATTTCAGGAAGGAGGAGGGGATATTGTCAGGAGCATTAGAGCAAGGTTTAAATTTGGACAAAAGTTTTTGTATAAAGTTAGTGGAGATGGGTTTGAGCTCAAACAGAGAGGGAGGGTTGCTAGGTGAACTGGAAAGTGGTGAGTGAAAGGAAGTTGGGTTATTGTTAGGAAATGTCTTGGTGAGGTTAGACATAGTTTCTATGAAGAATGAGTTAAATTCAGAGCTTAGTTCAAGGTCAGATTTACTTGGGTCAGGACAGGGATTATTCTTGGAGCCTGGATTGAAAATAGAATTTATTGAATTCCAGAAAAGTTTGGGATTTTTATTATTATTATTATGGGACTGGAGTTTAATATAGTAGGACTTTTTGTCCTTGGTGATTAGTTTTTTTGCAAGGTTACACAGCTGTTGATATTGGAGCAGTATAGTGAGCAGTTTATTGTTTTGGTATATTTATCTCTTTGGTGCATGATCTTTTTTGTTTCTTTGGATAGCTAAGGAACAATTTTAGCATTTATCCTTTTGTTTCTTAGTGGGGCAAGGGAGTTTAGGGTATCTAAGAAGACAGAGTTGAAGTAATCTATAGCACTGTCAAGAGGAAGGTTGTTTGCCAGTTCATCTATTTGAAAATGTTTGAGAAAGTACTGGGGTTGAAGTTAGTGAGGTTGCGAGTGTGGATGTATTGATGCTGGTGTGGGGAAGAGCTGGTTGAGCGATGTATGAAGGCTGGGAGGTGGTCGCTAAAGGTATCAGGAATAATGCCAGAGCTGGTTATTGTTTTCGGATCTGAGACTAGGATCCAGTCTAAGGTGGACCCAGGTGAATTTATTTTGTTTGGTCGGGTGATGGGGAGGATTAACTGAGAGAAGTTATAAAGGTTAATGGTTAGGGAGGGAGAGTGGCAATTGATTTTGTTCCAATCAATATTTACATCTCCTAGGATGTTTTTTTCACAGTGAATTCTGGTAGTAGCCCATAAGAGAATTTCTTCAAGTGTAGAGATTGTGATGACCGTGTCCTGGCCCAGCAATCAAGGAGCCTCAATCCTCACCACTAACACCAGGGAAGTTGTCTCATAGACGAGAAAAGGATAACTAATACACACAGTAAAGTACAATTTCCCTTAAGTGCATATAGAGATCACAGTCAGTCTGGGGCTGGTTGCTCCTTTGCGCACCAGGTCCCCAATAAGACTCCGCACTGTCACAGCTATAGGGTCCAGGGCTCAGCCTAGCTGGGCAAGCTAAAAAGTACAGTTTTGTACCTACCATAAATGTAGATGTTCGAAGATCCACATTGCTGCAGTCCTTACACTTGGGGTAGTCCGCTGTCCTCGGTCGGCCCGAATATCAAAGTATAAGGCTGACGTCGGTCAAGGCGCATTAGACTGACATCAGGACATCAGGGTACAAATGCGCATGACCGACGTCATATCCTCAGTCTTTTCTTGCCCCAGATGTCAGAAGACCCTAAAAAGAAAGGTCAAAACCAAAAGACAGCAAACAACCAACCAACCACCCTTGCACTAATAATATGTACAATATATACAATATACACAATAATTACAACCCAACCCACACAACCGCCTCTAACTACAGAGGGGAAGGAGGGAGGGTAAATTGGACTGCAGCAATGTGGATCTTCGAACATCTACATTTATGGTAGGTACAAAACTGTACTATGTTCTTCATCTCACATTGCTGCAGTCCTTACACTTGGGTAGAATCCCAAAGCAGAGGTAAGGGAGGATGGCAAAACTATAAAGAAGCAGGAGCTGCCAAAATGCCCTGTAAAATAGCAGTGGCAAAACCAGCCTAGATTTAGAGTAAAGTGGAAGGTGATAATGCTTAGAGAAAGTATGCACTGAACTCCAAGTAGCTGCCTCCAAAATATCTTTAGTTGCCACCCCTTAAAAAGCTGTCGAAGTGGCAGTAGCCCTAGTGGAATGAGGCCTAATCCCAGCTGGAATCTCCTTGCCATGATGGGAATAACAGAAAGCAATGCAAAACCCAATCCACTTAGAAATAGTTTGTTTTGACACAGGCTTGCCCTGAGAACTCAAAGCAAAAGAAACAAATAACTGCTGAGACTGCCTGAACCCTTTAGTTCTGCTCAAATAATATCGCAACTGCCTGTGTACATCTAAAGTGTGCAAAATCTTTTCCCCTTTATTTTGTTGTTTTGCATAAAAAGTAGGCAAATGAATAGTTTGGTTTAAAGCCACACTAGAAACCACTTTAGGCATAAAGGAAGGATTAGTACGCAAAGATACCCTATCCTTATGGGAAATTAAGAAAGGCTCAACCGCCATAAGGGCCTGCAATTCAGAAACCCTTCTTGCAGAGGTAATGGCCAACAAAAAAGCAGTCTTCCATGATAAATATTTCAACTCGGTAGTAGCTGCAGGCTCAAAAGGTTGTAGAGTGAGTTTCTCCAACACAAAATTGAGATCCCAAGCAGGAGTAGGAGCTCTACGTGGGGGTCTTATATTCTTTGCCCCTCTAAGAAATTGTTTGAACAAAGGATGAGAAAACAATGGTGGGTCACAGTCATAGTGAGCCGAAATTGCTGCAGCATGAACCTTAATAGAAGAGAAGGACAAACCTTTGTCCAGTAACTCAGTAAGATATTGAAGAGCCACACTTAAATTAGGCTCAGAGACATCAAAATCCTTTGCTGCACTCCAAAATAAAAATCTCTTCCATTTATCTGCGTACACTTTCCTTGTACTAGGCCTTCTAGCTTCCAAAATAACATTCAAAACTTGCTGTGGAAGTTGAGACCCTCTATGGTTCAAAACAGAATATGCCAGGCTGTTAGGTGAAGAGAGTGAAGCTTGACATTGAGTAAATGACTGTTTTCCTGAGACAACAGGTGTGGAATCGAAGGCAAAGGCCATGGAGGCTCCCGTACCAGACTTCTCAGTAATGGGTACCAGTGCTGTCGAGGCCAATCTGGAGCTATTAAAATCATCTTTGGCTTGTCCTGTCTGACCTTTAGAAGTACCTTTGGGAGGAGAGGCAGAGGTGGAAAGGCATACACATGAAGATTGCTCCAATTGAAAGAAAGAGCATCCACTTTCCAAGCTGTGGGATGAAACCTTTTCATGCAAAACTTTGGCAGCTGGTGGTTTAGTGGAGAAGCGAACAGATCTATGTCTGGAGTTCCCCATGACACTGTCAATTTTTGAAATACATGAGGATCCAATTTCCACTCGTGGGGATCCATAATTCGTCAGCTCAACACATCTGCTAAGGAGTTCTGTGCTCCCGGCAGAAACCTTGCCTGAAGATGTAGCTGTAAACTGAGAGCAGTCTCCCACAAAATCATTGCTTGCCTGCATAGAGGATAAGAATGTGTTCCCCCTTGCTTGTTGATGTACCACATGACAGTTGTGTTGTCTGTTAGAATCAACACCTGCCGTGGAAGAAGTAAATCCTTGAAAGCTATTAATGCAAACTGGACTGCTAACATCTCCTTCAAGTTGATATGTAGATGTTGTAGTCTGGCAGGCCACTTGTCTTGTATCCACTTTCCATTTAGATGAGCTCCCCAAGCTTTGTCTGAGGCATCTGTCGTTAGAATCTGACTCGCCTCTGGCCGGGTCACAGAGAGTCCCTTGTTTAGGTGACATTCCTGAGCCCACCACAAAAATTCCTTTTGAATGCAAGGTATTATCTGAATGACAGTGTCCAGATCCTGGCAGTGCTGTGTCCATACATTTTTGAGATACCATTGTAGCTTCCTCATATGCAGTTTGGCATTGGGAAGCACCAGAATACAAGATGCCATGAACCCCAAGGCTTGAAGGACTGTCCTTGCAGTCAGCCTGGACTGATGAGACAATTGATGAAAGTAAAGGGAAAGATTCTTTTGTTTGTCCGGGGTCAAAAAGGCCATCTGGGATGCTGTATTCAGTCTTACACCCAGAAAGCACATGTCCTGAGGGGGTACTAGACTGGACTTTATTTCGTTCACAGAATACCCCAGGCATCTTAGCACTGCTATCACATATTCCAAATGATGAAGAAGCTTGTCCCTTCCTGGAGCCAGAATCAGGCAATCGTCCAAATAAGGATAGATCTGTATTCCTTTTAGCCTGAAGAAAGCTATCACTGGAGCCAGAACTTTCGTAAACACTCTGGACGCAGTAGATAAGCCAAAGGGCAATGCAGAGAACTGATAATGAGAAGTCCCAGCCCGAAAACGCAGATACTTCCTGCAACTCAGTCTGATAGGAACATGAAGGTAAGCCTCCTTGAGATCCAAAGTTACCATCCAATGATCTTTGCCCAGCAGAGGTAAAAGCTGTTGTAACGTCAACATTTTGAACTTGGGAATGTCCAGATAAGTGTTGAGGATAGATAAATCCAAAATTGGTCTCCACGTGTTCCCCTTCTTTGGTACTAGGAACAGGCGAGAATAAAATCCTAGGCCCACTTCTGGCATAGGGACCGGCTGTATTGCCCCTATTTGAAGTAGCAGAGAAATTTGTTTGTGAGCCTCTATTCTTTGCTGAGGAGGAACGTCTGGCATGCCTTTGAAAGGAGGCAAGGTATGGAAATAAAACCTGTAACCTTGGTGTATGATATCCAATACCCATCTGTCTTGGGTAATTAAACTCCAATTTTCCTTGAAAAGTGCCAACCTTCCTCCCAAAGGTGCTGCCAGGCAGAAAGCTCTGGCAGCTGAAAAGGTAGGTCATTGGGTCTGTTTACGAAAGGACTGACCCCTGCCCTCATCCGAAGACTGTGCAGGTGAACTCCCTGTTCTAGGCCTGAAAGAGCCCTGAGCTCTGCCCCTACCACGTCTAGATCTACCCCTAGACTGGGAATCATAAGAAGGATACGTCCACCCCTTGGTAGGCCAATTTCTACTAAACTTCGGAGGCTGAACCTGCAAAAAATCTTTAACAGTCTGCATAGACTTAGCCTTGTCTTCCATTTTCTTTAAGACTGCCTCAACAGGTGTACCAAACAACACATCAGATTGTAAAGGAGCATCTAAAATCCTTGTCTTAACATGGTCAGATAAATTCTGATCCCTCAGCCAGGCGTGCCTGCGAAGAACTGACCCAGTGGCAGCCACCCTAGGCGAGGCCTGTACAGCATCAAAACCACATTGCAAAGAATGCTTACCCACCTGTTCAGAAACATGTACTAAATCTTGTAACTCTTTACACTCAATACCTTCCGCCAGAGCATCTACCTTAGACTTCAGTTGAGAAAGTAGATAGTTTTGGTATTTCAACATGTGAAACTGGCAATTCAAAGCCCTCATAGCTAGGGTGGAAGAAGTATAGACTTTCTTTCCCCATCTATCCAAAGCCCTGGCCTCTTTATCTGGAGGAACCGGATTTTTAACAACAGAAGCCTTAACACCCTTAGGCCCCTGACTAACAGTTTCTGGGTCCGCCCTAGGACTCTTAAAAAGATACTTATGAGCTTCAGGCACCCTGTAATACCTATCCGGTTTAACAGGAGCAGGAGGCAAGGAATCAGGATTAAGAGAAGCCTCTGCAAACACATCTTCCACAACATCCAGAACAGGAGGTATAGCCAAAGGCCTATGCTGGGGTAAAAACAAAAATTCCCCAAGCCTTTTCCTGGAATCAGAGAAGTCCTGACCTTCCCACTTAAAATGCTCCCTCATGGAATGAAGAGTCTCTGAAAAAGAAAAATCCTCAGGAGGAGAAGCAGAAGGAGTAGAATCATCCACATCAGAATCAGAATAAGGAGAATACTCCTGCAAGTCTTCAGCCGAAGACTCAGAAACATCCGAAGCCTGCTCAAAACTCCCCAACTCAGGTTCCACCCTAGGTCTCTTGTCAGGACGGGGCAAAGAACCTCTAATCAAAGTAATCAAATCTTCTGCCTTTTTAAGCATATGCTTCTTGGGCACAGATCCTGAAGAACTAGGACTGACACCAACTGAAGCTAAACCTGGCCTGCCCCTGGGAGAAGCCTTGGAAACAGAAGGAAAGGGCCTAACCACCCTAGGAAGGAAGGGGAGTACAGTAACCTGAGAAGCCCCTTCAGCCTGACCTGTCTCCTGAGAGGCCACATCCTGCAATAACAAAGTCTCCCCCTGGGACTCCAGAGAAACCTCCGGCGGAACCCCCGGCTCCACCGACGCCTCTAAAGAACCGGCGTCCGGTACGGACGGCTCTTCTTGCCTAGGCTTAGCTGCTTTGTCCTTGCGCTTCCTCGAAGAAGCGGACGTCGGAGCATCCGACGGCATATTATAATTGCACCGCTTCCCGAAGACTAACCTGGCACAATCTAACCTTCTCTTAATAGTGCGCTTATTGAATCTAGCACAAAAGCGACACCCAACAACGTCGTGCTCAGGCCCTAAACAAGGAATACACAAAGTATGATAATCTCTATGCGGTATCTGTTTCCCACAAGAAATACAGTTATTCACTTTTTCTGACATCCGGTAAACCACTGAGGCAAGAAAAACTAAAATATTCTAACGGGTACTTAGCCAACTTTGACTCGGTCTGAAACTCCGAATTCGAAAAATTTCAGAACGCCGAACGGCACTTGCAACGCTGCTTCTGCATCGGACCATGCGGCAAAAAAGACTGAGGATATGACGTCGGTCATGCGCATTTGTACCCTGACGTCCTGATGTCAGTCTAATGCGCCTTGACCGACGTCAGCCTTATACTTTGATATTCGGGCTGACCGAGGACAGCGGACTACCCCAAGTGTAAGGACTGCAGCAATGTGAGATGAAGAACATCCTCCAGTACCCTCTCTGTCCAACCAATGCTTCGTGTCCCTGCCAAGTAGCTGACACAACACACACACACTTTGAGTTAAGTATTTATATAACTTCACAGACACACCTGGGAAAGGCTGACACAGATTCTCCAGCTGTGCCCCTTTACCCAGACTATACGGTAGTAATCCCTGCCACCACCCAGCTAATAATATCAGCTACTAAAAGGCCCTTAAAAGTGTGTCCAATTATTACTGTGCAACATTATAATCCAATGGTAGTATGACTAACAGTCAGGGCTTACTTTAGAGTGGCCTATTACAATAACCTCTATAAATATGCAATGTACTCTAGAGCTTATCTCTACACAAACCAGCCACAGGTAGAAGGCTTTAAAAATACTTAATAATAAATAATTAAAACACAGAACAAAACTACTACACCACAGAGATATCTAAAAGTTCAGAGATCACACAGAAACTTAAAATAATACAGTAGGACAGGTCTGACTTCAAAGAAAAATACCTAATTAATCTTTACTAGCTTTAACTATTCCAACAAGAAATCACAGTGCTAGAAACTTACAAGTGAACATAAGGCAGAGTGCCGATAAGTTAGATATCCAAGATCAAAATTCTCTTGGGAGAAATAGTATTTAAACATTACTAACAAACATGTCTCTAAGGCCCTCCCAAATGACTAGGCTGGCAGCCTTTGCCCATCTCTCCCCAATCGTCACAGAGATATTATTACCAGGTGAGTTATATATGGCTATAATACAGATTTTTTTGTGTTTATTTAGTTTTAGTAGTCCAGCAGCTAGTTCTGTATTCTGGAATTGGGGAATTATGGTAAGGAGGTTAGAGTAGACTAGGGCAGAGCCGCCACCTTTTTTGCTTAGTCGGTTGCTTCTGACAGTATGGAATCCTGGGGGTAGGATCTCAGAGCCAGAGATGGAGGGTTTGAGCCATGTTTCGGAGATGGCTAAGATGTCAGGTTTGTTATGGCTTAACCAAGCTTGAAATTGGTGAACTTTGTTGTTAAGACTTTGTGCATTTATAGTGAAAATCTTTAGGGTGTTGTGGTAGGAGGTGGATGATAGATGGTTGGTGTTGGCAAAGGAGGGGGTAGCACCAGGGTTAGGATGAATATCACCAGTTTGGACTAAGTTATTAAAGGTAATATCTTTTAGTCATTTAGGTTTACTAGGTATGATATTTAGTGGTTTTAAGGTTAGAGTGGGTGACAGTGTCCTAACTTTAAAGGAAAGGATTTTAGGGTGGAATAAGTGAAGAGTGTTGGGCTGAATGAGAGATGAAGAGATGGAGTGGAAATGGGAGTAGGATTTAGTGTGAAGGTGTGTATGTATGCAGGTTGTTTTAGTAGGTAATTTTGGGCAAGCATTAGAGGTGTATGAGCTTGCAAAGTATAGGGGAATTAGGAGAAGGGAGAGGAGGCAGGAGACTTGCCGGGTGTGATGACTTGATAAGAGCATGTTGGGGCAGAAGGGAGAGAGAATGATGTAGGATTGTGGAAAAGAGAAGGTTGAATAGAAAGAAAGGTTTTAGAAAGTGATGAAGGTTTTAATAGAATTTTAATAAGGAAGTGATGAAGGTTTTTATAGAAATTTAATAAAAGAAGAGGGGACTGTAATTATATGGGTGGTGTGCAGATGGAAGAGAGTGAAGGGGCAGTAGATGGGAGGGAATTAGTGGGGGAGCAGCTATTGGGTGATTAGGTTAGGAGGGAGTGGTCAAGGTGGAATAAAGCTAGGTGTGCTGGGGCCGGTGGGAATTGGGGGCAGGGTAGGGGAGCAGAGTGAGTCCAAAGGGCGAACGGAGCAGGAAGGAGCAGAAGAGGTGAGTACAGCAGAAAACGTATCGGTGAAGGGCAGTTAAATGGCTGTAGTAATAGGGTTTGGTCTAATGTTTTGGTAAAGGTAGTACAGGCTGACCTTTACTGAGGGAGGTTTAGCATGGAGGGAAAGGATATATGCAGTCATAGAATATTAGATTTAACAGACTCTTGTGTAGAAAATTAACTTATCAGGATTAAAGTGTACAAGTACGGTTTACTTAGGTAGATGCTGCCACTTAGTGGTAGAGGGAGGAAGCAAGCAGCAAGGAGAGTATAAACCCGTCTTAGGTGTAAATATAGTCTCAGCTATGGAGAACAGGAGGGGGAGAGGGCATATGGTCTATGGTAGGCTGCTAGAACGTGCGTACGGGAGGGCAGACTAGCACAATAGGTATTACAACAAGTCAATGTATAATTAGTAGTGAGCAACATACATTTAACACAATCTTGTTGGGGGGGGGTCTTTTCAGCAGTAGTGCTCTGAGTACCAGGCAGGCTGGCAGAGTTAGGGTATCTTCAGGAGGTGGCTGGAGATATTCCTTTTGCTTTGAGGCAGGGAGAGAGCACCCAGGACAGATTACTGTGGAAGAGAGAGAGACAACACTTAGTTAGGTAAAGTTGTAGGTAGATAGAAAGGGCAGGGAGGGAGGAAGCCAGATGGAGAGCGATATATAGAGAGAAAAGGTTGGTGTTAGGAAGCACAGAAAGTAGATAGGAGATGGAGTTAGATGTAGCTAGAGCTAGGCTGTAGAGGGAGAGAGTCTTTAAGGGAATATTAGTATAAATAAGCAGGTAAAGGCTAGAAGTAATACAGCTTAGGCAATATGGGTTACAATATTTAAAGACAACATTCACTTTCAGCTTAGCTTTGTGTCAGAGACCCTGTTCCTTTAGCGGGAAAGGGTTAAACAGCAGTAATGTAAAAATACATTCAACAATGAGCAAGGAGAGAGTAACACCGTCACTACCTAAATATTCAAGTTAGTACAATACAATATGCAGAATAATAGCAAGGACAAAGTGTAATCTTTTTAAGCTCAAACTGAGGGAGAAAATCAACTAAGCCGATAATACAGCTGTAAAGCTTGTAGTAGGACCTTATTTCCACCTTATGAAAAAAACAGGCTTCCAGTTATACATTTACTTAGCATCCTTTAGCAAAACATCATGTAGAGTGGGTTTCTGGACATAATTTAGCAGATAAAGACAGCAAACGACTCCAGTTGACCCTTATTATTACAATGCAGCAGTAGATAACGTGGAAGGAGCCTGACCCGTTCCAAAAGCAACTTACAACTGCAGAGCCAATAAGCACTTTAAACCAAGGGGAGCTGACACAGTAATCACAAAAAAATATGCTTACGCTACACTATTGTGGGCAAAACAGTTTAACAGAGAGAATATGAAGTTTAGATAATGTCTGGCACAGTATATGAGCCGTGAGTTAACCCTTGAAGCCATAAACAAAAAAGAAAAAGAGAAGTAGCTGCCGAGCCTGTTATTAGGCAGTTAGGCATATAGTAGGAATGTTAGTGCACCTTACGAGGTATGCAGGCATTCAGTTGTAGTCTTTAGCTGGAGTGCTGATGAACTAGTCTAGTTTAGTTATAATACTATTCTGGAGGTTACATATGACTGTTTGGGGTTTACATCTGAGGTGAAGCCTCAGGAGTAAATAAACTATACAGAAAACTCTTGTATAACATGCATGGGTTACTTTGGTATGTTTTTAATATTCCTGTTTGATAATGTGTGTTTCCCTTCCTTTGGTGGCTGCTTTTTTTTCAGCTATGGTTTTGATATCTGGATGCTATGGTCCTGGATATAACTTTGTATTCACTGTACTACATGCTGGAAAATTATACAGGTAAGTAAGTATAAATAATGTGTACTTCTTCTGTATTAACTAGCATTTCTTTCAGAAGCTATTAAGGCATTCAAAATGTTTACATATTTAATATTCTTATATCAGTGAGGAAAGTTACCTGCTTGACTTTTCTTTACTGCGTAGCTTTTATTACCGTGGCTTGAGTGTGATGAAGCTAAGAGTAAGACATTACTGGGTTATACAGAATTATCCTCATGGCTGATGTATCAATTCTTACCTCGTAAATTATGCTTTGGCGCAAAACCCATATTATATTATTAGTATTAATCAACAAATACATAGTACCAAGACATAATTTTAGTTGGGCTAAGTAATATCAGTAATATAGTTTTCTCAATATAGAGAAAGCAACTTCTTGACAATCTTTATAAATGTTTGACAGGATAAGATCTACTTTGGGGGAGGGGGGGAAATATTTCATACAAATGTACCATGACAATGGAAATTTAAATGATCCAATAGTTCACGAGTTCAATGCTACTGAATTTTTAGATCATATACCCAGTTTATTAAATAGCAAAATAAAACTACGTACCCCTGAGAAACTAATCCTGGCGATTAACTCATTTACATCTACAACACTATAACAATGAGCACTGCTTTGTGCCAGTAGAGTTAATTGTGCAGGCTACTGTTTCATTCAAGCAAACCACTACAGAACAATGCAGCTTAATATCGACATTTAATTAATGGAATTCAGTGCCATGAATTAATCATATACATGTGAGAAAGATTATAATGACAAAACAACAATCTACCATTTTACCTTTGGGTGGCCCTGTATTTAATTTCTCCAAGTCTTTTGGGTTTCTAATACCATGATGGGAACAGACACCATTCCTAAGTCAAAGTATGATTAAAGTTCATGAAATTAGTACAGTTTGTTTGACATTAGCCAAAAGTGCTCTTCACACCACCCACAAAGTGTCCAAAACTGACTCCTTCTGCAATTCATATGGCGTTACATGTACTGGTAGCATATCTAAGACTGCAAATTCTTTTTAATGAGACCCATTGTTCCTACTGCTATTGGAACTGTCTGTGTATTTTCTGCCTGCAAATCCTGGTATTTTATGTCCCTCTGTACATAAGACATTATAATCACTGGGTACAGCAATTTAAATGATGAATGCAACTTTTGTCTTCTTTTCATGGACTATTTTATCTGTTATTTTCACATATATTTTTTGAACTATTGGTAATGGGTGATCCCATGTGATATAAACTCCATCATTCTCCATAATGCTTTATGGCTCATGTTTCCAGTGCTTCTCAACTACTTCAGTACTGTAATGTTTGCACAACCTCCAATGCAATATTATTATGCCTTTCAGTATATAGGGCCCCTGCCATTAGTGTAACACACCCTGCAACAAGATGTGTGACTGTTTCCAGTTCTGTTTTACAAAGCCTGCATTTGTCTTTTTCTCCCACATGTTCAATGGACTTTGAAAACCAACATGTACGTAGTCCACTACCCTGGGCCCCTAATATTAACTTCTCATCTTTTGGTTTAAATTCAACTCTCCTTAACCATTCCTTCAACAGATCCTGATCAACATGAGGTTGTTTCAGGAGGTTTCCTCACTTGCAATTACATTTATGCCTTTTCCATATTTCTTGTCTTCTCATCTGATCCTTATCCTTACATTCTTTCTTTTGTTTTCTGGCATATTCAGTCGCTGTATGATTTTTGTCTACTTCTGGTTTTGTGTCCATTCCCACTTGACACTGATATGCTTCTGCTAAACTAAATAAGGAAGTCATATTAGATTTGTTCTCTCCATATTTCAAAACTTTCTCTGTGTTTGGATCTTGTGAGATCAGCAGATACAAATGCAGCACTAAGATTATAGATCTATACATGTAATCAGTTTCAAGGAGACCCATACCTCCTTCAGAATGAGGAATATATACTCCTGGATTAAACTGATTTTTATGTATCATCTGATAAGCATGAATCATTTTTCTTGTTTTCCTGTCCAACTGATCCAGTACCTTTTGAGACCAGTTAATCACCCCAAAATTGTAAGTCAGAACAGGAAGAGCAAAACAGACTTTGTTCCAAGATGTCAGGACTGTTTTCCATATTAATTTTATTCTTCTAAAATATTCTTTACTAAGTCTTGTTTGCATTTGTTCAAGTTTTATTGTTGATCCTTCATCAGTTCCAAAATATATATACACTCCCTTCTGCTCGAGTTTTTTAATATCATATTCCTGTCCCAGACTGATATTTTCTTGGTGCTGCAGCTTTACTGCTTTAAATCTTACATTTGCACATTTGTCAAGACTAAATGACATTCTTATATCATCTGAGAAAGTTTTGACCACTTCCAGTTGTGCTTTCAGCTCCTCATCTGGTCAACTATACAGTTTTAAATCATCCAAAAAAAGAACTTGAGAAGACCTTACACTTTGTTGTTGTCTGGGAGCCAAATTGTACCCATAACCTAATCTGTTATTAAGTACACAGCTGAATGGTTTAAAAGCAAGAAAAAAGAGCAGCTGTAACAAAGAATCACTCTGGAATATCCATCCTGCTTTAAAATGTTATCCCTAGGATAACAATTTGTCCTTTATCATGGCTTAGCTGCAAAGTGGTTTGCTACTGTTCCATGGTCACTGTAATGTAATTGATCAATGTAGGGTGTATCTTACACATCTGTAAGCACTCCTTTAGCCATGAATGTGGGATGTCATCAAATGCCTTTTTGTAATCTATCCATCCCATACTTACATTCTTCCCCTTTTCACAATTCTCCATTTTGACTTTAACAACAAATGATCCTTTGTTCCATATGCCTTTCTTCTGTTACGCTTTTGTTCTATTACCATGATAGTGTTTTCTTCTAAATGACTATAAACTCTGTAGGTATCAATTCCATTATATAGTTTATACACTGCTGGGAGGCAAGTTATCGGTTTAAAGTTTTTAGAATAGTTTGCAGGTTCACTCTTAAGGAGGAGTATCTATTTTCTTGTTGTTAACCAGGTTGGTGTCTGTATAGGGTGTGCACATAAACAATTCTTACTCATGGCTAAATCTTCATGTAAAGATGTTAACATTTTTAGCCAGAAGTTGGTACTGCATCTGGGCCTGGGGTTTTCCATTTAGGAGCTTTTCTTAATTTTGTTTCAGTTTCTCTGGCCATTACTTCATCCCATTTCATATCCTGTACAGCTGAACTTCTTAACTGATTTTTTTTTTACTTCTTCTGTCCATTCACCATCTTTGTTATGTTCCATAGGATCTTCATAAATATTTTTCCAAAATGTGTCATTTCTTTTTTTTTTGGTGGTGTTTCTATTCCCTTTGTTTTGTTTCCCAGTTCTCTATAAAACTTTTTTTTTAGATCATCAGTGAATTGCTTATTTTGTACGTTTCCTTTATATTTATCTGCATATCTTCTAAGTTTTTCTGCCTGTGTTACCTTTATTATTTGCAATACAGTACGACAGATCCTGGTCTGTTCTAATACTGTGTGCTGCTTTTATCTCTTCTATCTTTCTAAGTATTTTTGTTCATCTGTTTTGTATTCTATACTCTTCTAATAGTGACACATTTTGTCTTATTGCTTAAAGGTGGTAGCTCACTAGAGCTAACCAACTACAGACCTATAGCTATACTCTCACCCCTGGCCAAAATTATGGAAAAGTGTGTCCACAAACAACTGATGGAACACCTCACCAAAAATAAAATTCTAGCTAACTCCCAACATGGCTTCAGGCCAAATCACAGTACCACATCAGCCCTACTATCCTTTTCTAATACCATCAATAACTTCAGAAACAATAATAAACTATCATCTGCTCTTTTCTTAGACCTCTCCAAGGCCTTTGATATGGTGAACCACATTCAACTCCTCCATACATTAAAAAAACTATCACTCAGCAATCCCACGCTGAAATGGTTCCAATCCTACCTGTCCAATAGGTAACAGGCTGTTCTATGGCAGGACAAATTATCTACATGCCTACCTGTTACACTTGGAGTTCCCCAAGGATCTATTCTTGGCCCTCTTCTCTTCACCATCTTTGTTAATGACCTGCCCACAATCACCCCCCATGCCACATGCATTCAATATGCAGATGATTCGACTATCATCAGCACTGCCTCCAACCTGGCAGACCTCACTGCTTCATCCCAAGACACCTTCAACCTAATAGAAAAATGGTTCTCTAGTCGACAACTAGTTCTCAACCCCAACAAAACAAAACTACTTACTTTCTCACCCACTAACAAGACTCTTCCCCCCACCTTCTCTATTACATCCTCCAATGGAATCACTATATCACCAGAAGCTCACACAAAGCTATTAGGTGTTACCATTGATAACTCCCTTAAATTTGACACCCATTTCAATCTTACCATCAAAACCGTCAATAAAAAGCTTGTCTCTCTCTATAAAGTAAAACACTTTCTCACTCCTCACGCTAAAATTACAATTGCCAGCACACACCTACTATCAACTCTTTTCTATGCCTCCCCCCTCTTTACAAACCTAAACAAGACAACCCTTAACAAACTTGCTTCTTGTTACAATCACATAGCTAGATTTGCCACAAATTCCACCTTTAGAACGCACCACTGCACTAACTTGAAGCAACTAGGGTGGTTAGAGATTTCCAGCCAACTCCATTTCAACCAACTCAAAACGGCTCACCAGATACTGTATCACCCAGAGAAAACACCAGCTCTGAAAAACATCATTCACCCCTATATTAACCTGCAATCTTTACGCTCCTCCAATAAGATCTTAGCTCAAACTACCAAAGCCAATAATTCTGCTGGGGATTCTCTATTCTCAAACTTTGTAGGTAAAATGTGGAACTCCCTACCGACCATGCTCACCTCAGAACCCTCACTCCTACAATTCAAAAAAAAGCTTAAACCCCATCTCAATACTCTCTGGCAATGTCCCTGTTCCAAACCTGATTAACCACTATCCTTTACCCTTCTCTTACCTCACTATCCTTAACCGCTTTTTAACAAGGCGCCTTTGTAACTGACCTATGTTTTTTTTTATATGCTGCTGCTGTTTTTTTTTTCCCAAGATGTGATGTATCTTTATATTGTATTTAGAACTCAACTATCTTCCTTTTTTTGCATTAACAATGTTCATATGTCTGTTATGTACTTGGAGCTTTTCTCCCCGGGCCTCCGCTGAAAATGGACATGTATCCAGTCGGACTCTCCCGGTTAACAAATGTAAAATAAATAAATAAATAAATTATAGTTTACTCTATTTGATACTTCCATGATGGCATTTGACTACTTTCCTTCCTTTCCCTTACTGCCCTGTATTTTTCTGGTAAGACTCTATCTGTTATTAATTTTGCTGTTCAGTGATATATCCTATTTACGTCTGTTATATCACATGAATGTCTGTTTAACAATCTTGATTATTATGGTCACTTGTTTTATCAGATTTCTAACATTTTGGGTCTTACTGACTTTCTGTAATCTATTTCTTTCATCAATCTTAAAATGTCTATCCATATCTACTTCCTTTAGGTCTTTTTCCTCTAAACTGAGGGCACATTCTTTATTCTCCATTTCCTGTAGACATTGTACAGAAAGTTACAGAACATCAATCAAGGTAAGCAGAAACTTGTAAAAATGCAAAAAATGGATGGTGACGCAATGAACCCAAAGGTAACCAGTTTATTTAGTGCTATTGTCCACTCAATACATAGGACTTCTTCAGAATAAAATACCACACCCCTCTACAAACATGTATATATATATATATATATATATATATATATATATATATATATATACAAAACAGCCTTAATAAATGCCCAGTTAAAACACGTCATTGATTATTAAAGCAACAGTCCATTTCCCTACTCAAATAAATACACACATACACAACTATAATATAAAAACTCTAGTTATACTAATGTATTTTATAAAAACATGATTAATAAAGGTAAATTCAAATATACATAGCAGCCTTTAATTTTAACACACTAGAAATGGAAATATATTCATTTATACTAGAAAAGCAGTTGGCTCTAGTTTTTAATTGCCATTTATATTCCAAAAATTCAAGGAAGTCCTCCACCAAGCCTCCTCTCTGGTCCATGTCTGCCTTATCAATAACACAAAATCTGAAACTATGTCCAGCATCCTGCACCAGATGTTTATATAAAGCATTTCTTTCATCTTTCTTTGTAATAACATAGTTGTGTTGGTAAACTCTTTTACGCAAACTTAACTTAGTTTTACCTATACAGAATCCGGGGCAGCATAAACACTGGGTTAAATATACCACCATTTTGCTCCCACAATAAGACCTACAATGACGTTTAATTGTACCATATCCTTCCAGTATCACTTCTCGACATTCAAAGATATAGGGACACTGTAAACAGTGGCCACACTTCACCATTTTACCAGGCCTGTCCACTCTCAAAGGCCTCTCAAGTAGTGTCTTAAAACACACATCCTTCTTATAAACCAACAATGGTTTTTCACCCACATATTTCACATATTCCGGATCCATCCCCAAAATTTTCCAATTAGATTCAATTATTGCCCTAAGTTCAAAAAAATTAGCATTAAATGTAATAACCATAGACCTGTTAAATATCGTGTATTGATCTTGTATACTGCTTAAGGCTGCTGGAGTACTGTAACTATACCTAAAAGAAGGACAAAATGTCCTACTTCACTTTTCACCCTCACCTCATTAAAGATGTTTATTAAAAAATTCTCAGGATATCCCCTCACTTTAAACATATTAAACAATTTATCATACTCTATTAAATTCCTCTTCCCCAGTAAACATCCCAGCCAACATCACACATTGCCCTTTCACTAAGGCTTTCTTCTGGTGGCTAGGATGCATGTTATCAAAATGGAGAAAAGCATTTGAAGAGGTTGGTTTACGATGAGTTGTAGCTTCAAAACAATTCTTTGACCTGTTAATTTGATTAGTAAGGTCTAGGAAATTAACTGAATTACCTTGTACATCCATAGTAAACTTAAGGAAATCTGTACTGGAATGTAAATAGTCATAAAATTCATTTACCTCTGCTCACTGTCCTTCTAAAAGAATATTATATTGTCAAGGAATCTTCCATACAGTACCCAGGAATCTTTAAACACAGAATTAACTATGTAGTTTACTACCCAAAATGAAAGTACTGCATTTGCAAACATGGGGGCACAAACTGCCCCATAGCCACCTATTTCTTTTGCCTGAACAATTAGTTTTCAAATACTAAAATGTTATTCTCTAATACCACTGTCATAAAGTTTCTCATTATCTCACCTTTATTCTTATCAACACCTGCATGAAAGACTAAATAGTCATTAAACCAGTCCATCTCTGTAACATGTGGAATAACAAATATAAATCCTGTATATCCATAGTAACAAATATCAAATTGTCACATAGCAAATTGTCAGACATTTTACTCAAAAAATCCCACAAGTCCCTCAAAATGAAGGGGTTATTAACAAAAATATTCTTCAAACCAATGTCTAAAAACCTGGCTGAAAAGAATGTCTCAGATGCTTAGGCATCTACTATAGGATCATTGGTGGATCAGTGAGACTTATGAATCTTAGGAATACCAAAAATGGTGGGGATTTTAGGGTTATAGACCATGACATAATCAAAGACCTCCTTGGTAATCTCACCATTAAGCAACATATCTTCTAAATAAAGATTGATGTTCCTATATGTTGTATTTATTTATTTATTTATTTTACATTTGTTGACCGGGAATGTCTGACTGAGCTGAAGCCTTTTTTAATCAGAGGCCTGGGGAGAAAAGCTCCAAGTTAAAACAGAAAAAATTAAGCTAAGATAATACAAACAATATAACATTTCATGGAAATTTAAGATCACATCCAGTAAGTCGAAAATAATTAATTTCAAAAGAAAAACAAGCAACAGTACTGAAATATAAATGTTATATAATATATATAGAGTACCCACTGTCTTAGGTGATAATTGCAGAGAATGGAAGGAAAAGGAGAGTGTAGAGATGACTTGGAGGGGAAGTAGGATATAGTAGGTCAAAGGTAGTATAGGCTGGTTATAAGAGGAGACAGTGGAGAATAAGGAGAAAGAGGGGTAAGTTAGTTAAATGAATATATTCAGGGAGGGTAAGAACAGTGGCAGATCCACTGCCCTTTAAAGTACTCTTTTATGGTCAGTTTAAATTGTTTGGGTTGTGTGAGAATTCTGATTTCAAGAGGGAGTTTATTCCATGCTATGGAGGGGTAGTATATGTTGCACTCTGATTTAGACTTGGGTTTGCAAACATTTAATAGATCTTGAGACAAACTGCAGAGATGAGAGAACATAAAGCCGGACAATAGGGTGGCTGACACAGAATTTAGTGTATGGTTTGAAGCTGTCAGAGGAGGAGTAGGTGACGTAGTTCAAGCCAGTTTAAGTATTTTAGAGAGAGACAGTGGTGAGATTTATAGGACTGTTGAGCTGCAAATCTAACTATTTTGTGGTATGTTGACTCAAGCTTAGTAAGTAGAGAGGAGTTTAGATTAGTGAGAATGTGTGAGCAATACATTAAACTGGGGAGAAGGTAGGCATGTATGAGAGAAATTCTAGCTTCGTGGGCGAGATATTTTTTGTTTCTGTACAAAAGTCCTAGTTTCAGATGGGTTTTCCTGATTCAATTATTTATGTGAAGGTCAAATTTTAGCTGATCATCAATGGTAACACTGGGGAGTTTTGTGCTGGATTCAACTTCAATAGGGGTATTGTTAAATGACATTATGGAAAAGTAAGATTTGATATGGTTAACTGTTTTACGGAGAAAGAGAAGTATTTTTGTTTTTTTTTTTTTGCGTTTAAGATGAGTTGATTGTTGGAGAGCCATATCTCCACTGAATTAAAGGAAGACTGGGCAGATAAGAGTTCAGAGGGAGAATTGGCTATAGTTATGACTGTAGAGTCATCAGCGTGTTGGACTACAGAAGAATGTGGACAGGAGAACTGGAGTAAGTTAGTGAAGATATTGAAAAGCAGTGGCCTGAGAATGGATCCCTGAGGGACACCCATTTTTATTGGAAAGTAAGTAGATAGAGCAGAGTGCCATCTCACTGACTGTAGTCTGTCTGTGAGATAGCTGGAGAACCATGCAACTGTGTCTGGGGAGAAATTGAGGTTAGACAGCTTGTTCAGTAGCAGAGAGTGAGAAACAGTGCCAAAGGCCTTTGAGAGATCAAGGAATAGACAGGAAATAAGTTTATGATCATCTCTGGCTAAAGAAATAGTGTTGAGGAAGGACAGAAGAGCAGTGGTGGTGCTTTGTTTAGGTCGGAAACTGTGCTGTGTAGGAGTGAGTAGGTTTTCTTTTAACAGATGTTGCATAACTTGTGAATGTATGCATTTCTCTAAGACTTTTTTATAGAGAGGGGAGAGGATAGCGATAGGTCTGAAATTAGAGACTTCTGAGTATTTTACTCCTTTATGAATAGGTAGGATGTACAATTGTTTCCAGATAGATGGGACTTTAGATTCAGAGACAGAACGATTGATAATGATAGATATGGGCAGAGCAAGAGAGTGAGCTGGTATCTGGAGAAAGTATGAAGGGATGTTGTCAGCAGATACAGAGCATGGTTTTAGCCTAGAGAGCAGCCTTTTGATATAGGTAGTGGGAACAGGTTTGAGGGAGAAAGTGTTTAGAGAGTTAGCAGTTGAAGAAGGTTCGGGGCAGTTGGGGGCATTGGTGTTAAGAGAGGTTAGTGTTAAAAAATTGTCTATTGATTCAATAAATTAGGTGTTAAAGGTGTTGGCAGTTTCATCTGGTGATTTGTCAGAGCATGGGTTGGGTGGTTTGTCAAAGCATGGGTTTGGTTGGGTGAGGTAAGGTTACCAGGATTTGGTTTATTGCATTCCAGAATTTTTTTGGATCAGATTTTAGAGTTGTTGGGGGATTGTTATAGAATTCTTTTTTATCTTTATTGATGATTTTTTTTGTCTGATTTCTTTGTTCTTTATATCTTTGTAGGTCGGCAGGGTCTTTAGATTGTAACCATGTTTTCCAAGCCCTATCTCTGGTTTTCATGAGGGTGCTTGATGTTTTTGATAGCAAGGGGTATATATTAGCTTTTATCCTTATTTTTCAGAGTGAGGCTATTGAGTTTAAGATATCAAGGAAAGTTGAGTTGAAGGCATGGACAGCTTCATCTAGTGGGACCTGGGTGAGGAAGTTCCAGTTTACTCTAGAGATGAGGGTTTTAAATGTATCTGGGTTGAAGTTGGAGAGATTGCAGCAGGTGATGTATCTGTATGGTTTAGAGAGATGGTTAGTACACCTGAGCACTTTTATGGGTGAGTGGTCACTCAGGGAATCAGGAAGTGTTTCAGGATTGTGATATTTAGAGGGATTTGAAACAAGTATCCAACCTATGGAGGTTCTGGGGGAGTGAGAGTTATTTGAATGGGTTGGTTTAGAGATTAGCTGAGTAAATCCATATAGATGTATATGATGTGGGAAGCAGAGATTATTGATGGTTAGCCAATTAATATTTATGTCCCCAAGGAGGATGTTTTTTTTTAGTGATGTTCTGAGACAAATAGGAGAGAATGCTTTCCAGCAGGGGAATATTATCACCTGGTGGAATGTAAATGGCTGATATGGTAATGGTAGTATAGTTATTGAGTATAAGGTTAACTACCAGTATTTCAGCAGGAGAAAAGAAGGGGATTAGTTGCATAGGACGGGAGATAGAAAGGTAGTTAGAGTAGACAATAGCAACTCCACCACCCTTTTTATTTTTACGGTCGAGGCAAATGTTGTTATAGCTTGGGGGAGGATATCTTTGTCAAGGTTAAGGGTTTAAGCCAGTTTTCCATTAATGAAATAACATCTGGGGTGTGATTAGATATCCATGCGTGAAACTGGCTAACTTTGTTAAGGATGCTTCAGGTATTGAAAGAATAAAAAGATATTTATTTGTTTGTTGAGGAAGAGTGGTCTGAGTTTGGAGAGGAATTTAAGAGGAGGCTAATGTTAGGGATGGGTCCAAGATTGGGATGTATGTCACTGATATGAATATTCTAGTAGGGTAGTATTTTGTCTTTACTGTAAATTAGTAGCATCTAGTACACTTTGTCTTGTTTTTTGATGACAGTGAGTGGGAGGGAGGTATTTTTCTTTTGGGGAGTTGGGTGTTAATGGGAAAGATAGAAGCAGAGATAGTTATTGGTTGCTGTGAGTAGGGGAAATCATTAGTATGTGGGTAGATAGGATCTTTAGGAAAAGGAGATAAAGGTGTGGAAGGTGATGTAAGAGTAAGTAGGAGGAATACTAGAAACATCAGTAGGGTAGAGAGCACTGAGATATGCATAGTGAGGTGGGAAGAATAAAATATGGGAGGTGAAGGAAGGCGAAACTAACCAAGGTAGTGATTTAAGAGTAAAGAGTTGACACTGGATATTTTATTAATAGATTGGAAAGGAGAGGTAGTAAATTCTGATATAGGGAAGGTAGATTAGGGAGAAGGTAGTGGGAGTATGCTGGGTGGCTAAAAGGGAGGGGTTAGAGACAGGTGGAAAACAGGTAGATGGGGTTTGAGTGTGGGAGGAAATAGGTGGTTAGGTATAAAGGAAATGATATGGGGGTGGGTGGGAAAGAAGCAAAGTGAGCCCAAGCAGAGTGAGGGTGAATGGAGCGGGGCTACAACAGAAACAGAGGATATGCCAAAAAAAAAAAACAATCTGTAAGTACGATTTTTAAAAAAGGGAAAATTATATCTGTCAAATTTAAGGAGGTATTAAAAAAAATAACTCCAGTAAGGCAAGGACTGTTATTTTCTATTTTACACTGGGTATTATTAATTCACTGGGGAGGTTAGAAACAGAGATAAGGTAAACCAGACAGGTTTTTAATTTATTAGCGGGAGAAATATAGAGTCAGTGATAGGGGAAGTACATATAAGCAGGTCGGGATATAGATGAGGTTGGGCATTCGTAATATTGTGCTCACTGCAGCTACCTTAAGTCACTACTTTAGGCAGAAATAAGGTTACAATCAGTTTAGGCAGATTAAGTATTATTCATACTTTACAACTTTTTTATGGATGGTGACACTGTCCGTTGGGTGCTGTGGCCATTCCTATTAATGGCTCGTTTAGTCCTCAAACAGCACTACGTAAAGGCTTGCGTAAGGGTGAAGGAGGGTGCTGGGAGGTAAAGGAGGGAAGAACAAGATAAAAAATATGTTAGGATAACATGCAGAGGGGGATAGACATCAGTCAACACTTTTCACTCTACTTGCACAATACTCTAAAAATTCAGAGACTAAAACAGGGTGCAGTATGTTCCTGATAAGACACTGACTAGAGTTTAGAAGAGATAATATAACAGCTACATTACTACTTTACACAGTATTGTATGTGGAAATATTCCAAAAGCACATTTAAAATGCGAACACATTTACAGAGACACACTAGCAGTACGAGCCAACCTGGCATATGCAGACAAGAAATAAAGTGTATCACAGTGAATGCAGCTACATTCTCATTTAGAATGTGGCAGGAAATAACAGTTACATGCACACAAGTGAAACAATGTCTCAAGATGGAATGTCGCTAAGTTCTTATTTAGAAATGTGGCAGGAAAAATAAAATATCAACAGCAGTATGCAAACGTTAATAGCTTATAAAATAATCAGCTGATAAATATAAATTTCTTCATAAGCATCTGTATAAAGCAAACTCAGCATTTTATTAATATAAACATTCAAGTCCATAACCACTAAACCCCCACCCTTATCTGGTTTCATAATCCTAATTTGTTTATTGTAAACAATTTCATGGAACAAAAGATTTTCTTCTTCACTAATGTTTTCAACAACAGGCACACTTGCTGGAGAATTCAAACAACTCCTGAAATAATTCTTACATAGTTTTTCAAAAATTAAAAAAAAAATGGGATGCATTGGCGAGTTAAAGACACTTGGTCTTTTTATATTTGAACCAAGTGTGTCCTCCACATTATCTTTAAACTAAAAAGCACAGTTCAATTTCCTGATGAATAACGTAAATTGAATCAACAACTCATCTATTTTTGCTTTTCATGTGGGTACAAACAAAAGACCCCTCTCAAAAAGATTAGCCCAGCAGTATCCACATCAACTGTACTATAATTGTATAATTTGAAGTTATTTTTATCATTTAATACAATAGAGCAGTCTACTAATTCCTCTCCCAATGAGAAATATTGACATTGAGAACCAGGCTGAGCAGGTTATGAATTCTGAACATGAGGAATACCCTTTAGAACATCCCCTTTGAGGAGGTCACAGAGACTGCTTGAATAGAGGGGCAGGAACTTTTATCAACACAGTCTGGACAATCAACAACCCCACAACCTCCCCTACAACTGGATAGGGAGAAGGACGGGGAGAAGCACGATGTCTCAGTGCTGGGCTAATCCTTTTGAGAGGGTCTTTCATTTGTACCCACACGGAAAGCAAAAATAGATGAGTTGTTGATTCAATTTAAGTTATTCATCAGGAAATTGAACTGTGCTCTTTATTTTAAAGATAATGTGGGGGACGCACTTGGCTCAAACATAAAAAGACCAAGTTTGCTTTATACAGATGCTTATGAAGAAATTTCTATTAATCAGCTGAATATAGCATATAGGAACATTGACCTTTACTTAGAAGAAATGTTGCATAATGGTGAGATTACCAAGGAGATCTTCGATTATGTCATGGTCCATAACCCTAAAATCCCCACCACTTTTGGTATTCCTAAGAGTCATAAAAGTCTCACTGATCCACCAATGTGTCCTATAGTAGATGCTAAAGCATCTTAGACATTCTTTTTAGCCAAGTTTTTGGACATTGGTTTGAAGAGTATTTTTGTTACTAACCCCTGTATTTTGAGGGACTCGTGTGATTTTTTGAGTAAAATGTCTGACAATTTGCTATGTGACAATTTGATATTTATTACTATGGATATACAGGATTTATATTTGTTATCCCACATGATACAGAGATGGACTGGTTTAATGACTATTTAGTCTTTCATGCAGGTGTTGACAAGAATAAAGGTGAGATAATGAGAAACTTTATGACAACGGTATTAGAGAATAACTTTCTAGTATTTGAAAACCAATTGTTCAGACAAAAGAAATGCAGTACTTTCATTTTGGGAAGTAAACCATGTAGTAGCTAATTCCGCATTTAAAAATTCCTGGGTACTGTACAGAAGATTCCTTGCCGATATGATATGCTTTTGGAAGAACAGTGAGCAGAGGTAAATTAATTTTATGACTATTTACATTCCACTACAGATTTTCTTAAGTTTACTATGGATGTACAAAGTAATTCAGTTGATTTCCTAGACCTTACTATTCGAATTAACAGGTCAAAGAATTGTTTTGAATCTACAATTTATCGTAAACTGACCTATTCAAATACTTTTCTCCAATTTGATATCATGCATCCTAGCCACCAGTAGAAAGCCTTAGTGAAAGGACAAAGTGTGAGGTTGGCTAGGATGATTACTGGGGAAGAGGAATTTAATAAAGAGTATGATAAATTGTTTAATATGTTTAAAGTGAGGGGATATCCTGAGAAGTTTTATTAAACATCTTTAATGAGGTGAGGGTGAAAAGAGAAGTAGGAAATTTTGTCCCTCTTTTAGGTACCGGTTGCAGTACTCCAGCAGCCTTAAGCAATATAGATCAATACATGACATTTAACAGTTCTATGGTTATTACATTTAATGCTAATTTTTATGACCTTAGGGCAATAGTTGAGTCTAATTGTAAAATATTTGGGATGGATTCGGAATATGTGAAATATGTGGGTGAAAAAACATTGTTGGTTTATAAGAAGGATGTGTGTTTTAAGACACTACTTGAGAGGCCTTTAAGAGTGGAAGGGCCTGGCAAAATGGTGGAGTGTGGCCACTATTTACAGTGTCCCTGTATCTTTGAATGTCAAGAAGTGAGAGTGGAAGGATATGGGACAATTAAACTTCATTGTAGATCTTATTGTGGGAGCAAAATGGTGGTATATTTAGCCCAGTGCGTATGCTGTCCCACATTCTTTATAGGTAAAACTAAGTTAAGTTTGCGGAAAATAGTTTATCAACACAACCATGATATTACAAAGAAAGATGAAAGAAATGCTTTATATAAACATCTGGTGCAGAATGTTGGACATAGGTTCAGATTTTGTGTTATTGATAGGGCAGACTTGGGCCAGAGAGGAGGTCCGGTGGAGGACTTCCTAGAATTTTTGGAATGTAAATGGCAATTAAAAATTAGAGCCAACTGCTTTTCTAGTATAAATGAATATATTTCCATTTCTAGTGTATTAAATTTAAAGGTTGCAATGTATATTTGAACTTATTTTTATTAATCATGTTTTTCTAAAATGCATTAGTATAAGTAGAGTTTTTATATTACAGTTGTATATGTGTGTATATATTTGAGTAGGGAAATGGACTGTTGCTTTAATAATCAATGATGTGTTTTAATCGGCCAATTATTAAGGCTGTTTTGTATGTATATAAGTTTGTAGAGGGATGTGGTATTTTATTCTGAAGAAGTCCTATGTACTGAGTAGACAAAAGAGCTAAAAAAAATTGTTTCCTTTGAGTTCATTGCTTTACCATCCAGTTTTTTGTGCTTTTAAAAGTTACAGAAAATCTTCCTGTGACATTTTCTCTTCAGATACATCTTGTGTCATCTGTTGCTCTTTCATATGGGAACTCACTGGCCTATCACTCCACAACATTGACTGGATCAGAATTGCCACTATTTCCTGTTCCTTCCCTTGTTGTGCAACTCCATCTGAACTTTTGAACTAGTTTGCTACTGAAGGTACCAGAATATCTTCATTTAGCAAGTGATCAGATGCTTCCTGTTCTACCTGTTTCTCCTTAATTTGGAAACACACTGTTCCATCATGCTGTGATGTTACCAGAGGTGGATTTTTTTCACTTCACAGGTAATCCATAACTGTTTTTATTTCTTTAATTACTCCATTACTAATCCTCTTTTCTACTTTCTCCTTTGCATACCTCTCAAGTGTACCTCATTATGAGGAACATTCCTCATTTTGAGTCTTATAAAAGTCCAAGTTCCTCATTGTTCCACACTGAAACTGTCTGTCACACACACATTTTATAACTGATATCCATGGTAAATAATACTAAATCATATTAATTCATCAAAACAATTTTTTAAAAGTATGAAATAATATAATGAACTAGCCTATGGGCTTCCTAGTTGCAGTTGTTAGAAAGCTCTATGTAGGTGTTCCACATTTTGCCCATTTGTTCCACAGTATAAGAGACAATGTTCCACATTTTGGAGATGGAAGGTTGAGAGCTATGTCCCTTTGTTTTCTTATTTTTTTTTTGTATTGTATCATTTTCCATATCTGGATGCCTTTGCCTGTATTTCTTGTCAAATAATGTTGGTGCTGTTTTTTTGTATTGATTAGTTTTGCTTTCTCCTTTGCATAAATATTATGCCATATCAGATCTCTCTTTCTCTCCCATGTCCATGTTTCTTTTTTATACTTTCAAAAATCTCCATTTTTTTTTCTTTATATTTTTACACTTCTTCAGTCACTTCTTTTTCCAAATGACCCAAGGTTTCTTAGTCTATATAATGTTTGTCATGAATCTGTTGTATTAATGAACACAAATTTGCATTTGAAGCTTTTGACAGTTTTTCCTGTGAGAGTATTTTTCTTTCCTATAATTTCTGTCTTACTCTTTTTAAATAACTTCTATCCAGAAATTCTGGGCTTCTTGCATAGTAGTGACAAAATATAATTTCCTTCCTATCCTCAGCAGTCCACTCTATCATTGTCATGACTCTTTTTTGGCCTGTCAGTGTTTGTGTTTTTTGTGGACTACTGCTTCCTTCTACAATACGTGGGCTGTCCTCCTCCTCAGCCTGGACTAACCTCATTGCAGGAATGTTTCCATGTCTTGAGGATTCTACACTGTCATTCTTTCCAGTCCTGGCACCAGTGCATCTACCAGGATGGGCAATTTTTACCCAGCTGAATTTTTTTTATTTTTTAGCCTACTTCTGTCGACGACATATATCAGTGCTCTCTTGGTGAGGGTCCACTTTGTGAAAGTACTCACCACGACTTGAAGATTAATTCTGTTCTAGCAATACTGTTCTCCTTTGCTTGCATATTTTACCATCTCTCCATCAGGACCTCAAACTGAGTGCCATGAATAAATAGTTTACATGTGAGAAAATAATTATAATGACCTAGGCAAGGCAGAAAAAAAAAAACATTGTAAATGAGGGGTGGTAGGTGTGAAAGAGTAAATGTTGTGTGGATATCAGAGGTGTAACATCAAAATGTAATGCAGAAGAAAGGACAACATGCTTAGTTAATACGGTGGCTCAAGGCACACCATTTTCAGAGCATTTGTACTGTTTTGTTAAACTTCATTAACTTTTATCAGCAAATATTGACAAAAGCTGAACAGCTGCAGAACCCTTTAGGCATATCTGTATAAATAAAGGCCGATTTAAGCAATGCATATATATAGCTGAGCCAGAGCAAATGTTGTAGTCATCAACCACTGTAGGAACAAAATTTGTACATGATATATTGTTTGTAGCATCTCATAAAAATGTGCAGTGTTCCTACCTCTGCACAAAAGTCAATACTTTGATATCAAAAATCTCAAATGATTTTTGGGTCATGAAACGTCTGTCAACAGTGCTGTCCTTTTCACAGACAGGTTTCCAAACATGCCCTAGAGCATTGCATGAAAGTCAGTTGAGTTATGATAAAATTCTTTTGAGGTGATACTTAACTCTAGTTTTCATATTTATCACACTTTGCCAGCTTGCTGTACACAGCATTAACTAATGCCATGTCATTTGTCGTAATTGTGCATGTGTGGAAAATGACATGGTTAACATCACATTTTATTTACTTAGTATTATTTTTATTAATTTTGCTTTTGTTTACTAGGAAGGTTCAACAAGGCAGCAGGTTGCCCCTTTTGAGTGGAGGCCCAGGGAGAAAAGCTACAACATAAATACAGTATGAGAACAAGTAGTTAAAACTAAATGTACGAGCACATGAATAAAGATACAGACATTATAAGACAATATGCATATAGTGTGCATTCATTAAAAATTGTGCTTTTGTGTTTTCTACTGAGAGACATAGGAGGGAAGAGTCAGGAAGTCATATTTTTACCTACGAGTTAGAAATATTTATAGGAGTTATTAGAGGCATAACTTGAAAATGAGTCAAGGATGTAGGTATGTATGGCAGGCATGGTATTAGGAACAGTGGACAATCCTAAAGAAAGGTATTACTTATTTATTTTTTATTTATTTAAATTTGTTTACTGGGGTAGAACACTGATGAAACAATTACCAATTACAACTTGCAGGTTTTAATATAAGAATACAGCAACCCTTGTTTAGGTGATATCAGTTATCCTGGAGCTGAACAAAAACAGGACTAGGAATCTAATAAAGACTGTTTCAGATGATTTTTAAAAGGCTGGAGATGTTGGATTTCTCTTAAAGCTATCAGAATTGAATCTAAAAGCTTAGCAACATAGGTGGAGTATATGGAAACTCCTGTATAATTATTTGATTTGGATATATACTGAGAAGCAGTTTATCACCGGACAGCAGGAAACTTTTAAGTGAGTAAATGTGGATGACATTTTGTTTTAGAACTGGTCACTTGTCTGGTTTACATATAGAATTATGCATGGTGACTAGTTTTGAAAAGGAATGGTGGTGAGAAGTTCATTCCAGGTGAGTTCCTTTAGAGACAGACAGTGATGAGTTTTATGTTTGTGGCTTGCAAATCTGGCTACCTTATTACAGCACTCTCCCTAATTTGTTTTGTTGGGTGACTTATAGAATAATTAGAATAACAGAGGTCAGTAGTGAGCACTCAGGTAGTGGCAATGTTTTTTCTAGTTGAGTCAGTGAGCAAGTATCTAGTCCAGTACAAATGACCTAATTTTTGATGGGTTTTCTCTATCACTTGTATTTTGTTGTCACATTTAAGTTGTTTGTCGATACTTACACCAAATGGCTTAGTGTAGGACTCGTTTTTTATGAGGTTTTCTGATGTGAGAAGTGTTTTGGTGTAAACAGTTTTAGTTTATTTTTTTTTTTTAGGATTTAAGAGAAGTTGAGAGTTTACAAGCCAGGCTTCTACAGCTGAGAAGGACTCCCGGAATTACTATTGATGCTCAACTAGGTCATTGGCTGAGCAGATGAGAGTAGAGTCATCTGTATATTGGATTCCAAAGACATGCGTCTGGAGCATTTCTCCCAGGGCCTCCACTGAAAATAGGCTCTGCCCTAGTCAGACTTTCCTGGTCAAAAACTGTTAAATAAATAAATAAATAAATAATAGCTTGTTTTACAGAAGTATGGAGGACATTAAAGTAGATATTAAAGAAAAGCAAGCCAAGTACAGATCCTTGTGGAACCCAAATGGATGTAGGTAAGAAGGGTTAGAAGGCAGACTTCCATTTCTCTGACTGCTCTTTATTGTTCATTGTAAAGCTGAGTAGCTGAATCCACAGGTGTAAAGTTTCTGCTGTAAATTTTGATGAAAAACTGCACTGTATGCCTTGGAGAGATTGAAGAAGAGCGAGGAGACGAGTTTGACAGCATTTCCTTGAGTATTAATGTTGTTGACAAAGCTCACCAAGGCAGTTATTGTGTGTGATGTAGGTAAAAGCCAAGCTGAGCTCGAGAGTTTTCAGTGAAGTGTCTTAAGAAGTTGGCAGTGAACACATGTTTTGAGGATTTTGGATAAAGGTGATAAGACTGCGATTGGTCTGAATTTAGAGATACCTCTAGATTTCCCTCTTTTATGTAATGGTAACATATATGATTTTTTCCAGAGATAGGGGGTATATAGTTTTCTTGAATGGATTTATTAATTACTATCATGATGAGGTATGCCACTGCATCTGGTGCTATCTTTAGGTATTCCGATTGGAGACTGGTGCTAAGGTGGTAGATTTTACATTTAGCAAAAGTTTTTTTATGAAACTAGTATGAAGAGTTTGGAATGTGGACAAATCAATGATATTATGTTTTTGGGGATGGATCTGTGGAGAAAAGTTGATGGTGTCTTTGATTAAGGTGGTTACCAATTGCCCAAAGTGCCAGTTGAATTGTACAGGTAGACTGTATGATTTGAAGCAAATGCATTAGGTTGGATACATTGGCCAGGGTTAAGAAGAGTTTTATTGTAGACCAGAAAGATTTGAGATTAGGTTGAAGTGAAAGATAATGTTTTTCTTAATCCTATTTGGATCTTTGTTAGGTTTATAAGATGCATATAATGCTGTAGTCAGTTGTCCATGCTTTCCAGGCTTTATCGCTTTGTCTCATAAGTATTTTTGTTTTCTGGTCAGCCAGAGTACATGTTGAATTTTAACTCTTATGTCTAATGGGTGCTTGGGAATTAAGTGTGGAGGGCAATAAGTTCAATTGGGTGACTGCTTCATTCAAAGGTGGAGACTTAAGGCAATTTCAGTTAAACTGCTTTAAGGTCCTGGGGACTATGTCAATTAGGAAGGAAGCTAGACTTCTTACCTGGCTGCAAAAGTGATTCCTTAGGATATGGGTTTGGTGTCTAACTGCAAATGTAGAGAGATTGTTACTGAGAGCATCTGGAAGAGTTTCAAAGGAAGCAGTATTTTTTGGAGTAGAAATATAAGGATCCAGTCTAAGATGGATTCTCTTTTGGTGGTTTTATTATATAAAGTTGGTGGCGTTATTATCTGAGAGGATCAATATAGTTGGATATGCTCTGTTTGGTTAGTACGGCCTGTTTGCTGGCTATTTATGGTTACATTTCCTAAGATACTAGTTTCCTGGTGGATACTGAAAGATATCTAGCAGAGGATCTCCTCTACTGTGAATATATTGTTGCTTTGAGGGATGTATAGGGGGATACTTGCAATATTTTCTGTCTGTTGAGCTGCATATATGAAATGAGAATTTCTGCATTATTGAATAGGGAGACGGGGAAGGAAAAAGGGGAGAGTTGTACGTTGATTTTGAAGACAACAGCATCACCAGCTTCTTTACAAATTTTACCTGAACAACAGATGGAGTATCAAGAAGGTAGAATTGCCCCATCTGTGATGTCTGATTTTAACCAGTTTTCTGCTGTTACTAGCATGTATAGGCAGTAGGAAAGAAATCATACACACAGTTCAGTTATTTTATTGAATATACTCTAGAAGTTAATATGTTATTTTGCAATTATTATTTGTTGAAGAAGAGTTTTGTATTTGAGGAGTAGGGCCAGGATTAGGGTGAATGTCTTCACTTTGTTTGGGGAGTAATTAAATATAGGAAATACCGTAGAATCATTTGTTTCTTAATCTGAGCCTCAAAATAATTATGAGGATGGGATTTGTAGTTTGGGAAATCTGGTTTAAAAATAATGGAAGTGCTTACTACTGTAGAGCATAGAGCACATATAGTATGAGTAGTTAATATTGTTAGGGAAGGGATATACAGTGTGGAGAAGTCTGGTAAAATGTAGGCTGGAGTGATACTGATCAAGCTGGGCAAATAGTGTTTGATGTAAGATTAATAGCCAAGGAGATAGGTTCATGGAGTTAGTTGTTAGGATTGTAGGAAGAAATATGTATGTATGCTATAGCAATAAAGTAATAGTGTGAGGAAATAAAAAGTAGAGAAGGAGGATATAACCTTTATGACAGCGAAGAAGTAATACGTGATGTGCATATGTTACAATTAGAAGTTCTAATTAATTAATGGAGATAATTAAACTGTAAAACTGACATTTGTTTTCGACATGGCAATAGTCATTTAAACCACTACTCTCTGTTTACACAACATCCATGTGCATCCCATAAATTTTCTATTTTACTCATCTTACTGAATATTGTACAATTTTGAATGGATGTAAGATACTACTCATAATGTCTCAAGACAAATTATCAAATTCTTTCAGTCTCCCTCCACTTGGACATGTGTCTGTCATGTTATGCTTGTTCAAGGTTTAAAGACTGAGTCTATTTTTCATTGATTTTTTTGAAATTTTAAAACTGGGTTATAAGTTTTATCACAATTTATTTTTGTATTATTTGTTTGAATATCAAACATTAGGTTTTTGTGTTTTAAGTTACTGTTTTTAGTTCCAGCAGTCTTGTTACCTTTTGTAAGTATTTGTACATGCTGCAGTTTTATGTTGGCTTTTTATTGAATTTAAGGTTGTCTCTTTTCCTTTTGGTTTTGTATGGGTTTGCTAGATTGGATATAATCAAATTTTTATTTTTGTGCTTTTTATTACTTGCTTTCGCTGGAGATTGTTGTGTGTGATGTTGACACGACATGATCACTGTTTGTGTAAAACTGCTTTGTGCTGTTTTGTACTGTTTGCACCTACCTAAACAATTTTATGACTCCAGAGTTAGTACAGAAAAGATAGGGGGTTGTGTGCAAAGGCCCAAAGTTGAGGTGAAGAAACCCTGCCCTTCTAATGATTTTATTTATTTAACATTTGTTTACCGGGAAAGTCTGAACTGGTAAAAAGCCAATTTTCAGCGGAAGCCTGGGGAGAAATGCACTAGACCCACGTCTTTGTAATGTTGGAGGAAACCGGAGTACCCGGAGAAAAACCACACGAATGCAGGGAAGACATGCAGACTCCACACAGAAGGCACTCCAGCTGAGAATCATACTGAAGAACCTCTTGCAGTGAGGTGACAATGCTACAGCTGCACCACTGCACTGTCCAATGATAATATTAGAATTAATCAAGGAGTACATAGCACCAAAATATAATTTTAATGGTGCAGAGTCCTATCAGTAGCATAGCTTTCTCCACCTAGACAAAGCAGGTGAAGAGATCCATGAGGGAGAGGGTCGGGCATGGAAAGGCTCAAGGTATACCGATTGATCTGAGGAAGGCTGAAGGGAAGTCCAGCCACCCCTCTGTTCTGGGAACTCTAGAATGTCTCTGAAGGAGACATCTTCTGGAGGTGACTTTGGAGAACCTTCCCTTCACTGAAAGTGTTATATTCAGTGAAAGACTCTTCAGGTGAGTCTAAGTGCTTCCTCTTGCACTTCCTCTTCAGGGGTACCTCTTCCGTGGGATGGCCCAGAGAGGTATCTGAAGAGGACATGACCGCTATGGTTGGATCCTGAGGCTTCAGTGCTCGCTGTCCCAGGGTAGAGGCTAGAGGAAACTCTGGGTGAGGGGAAGGACAGGGCTGTTGGTCTGACAAAAGTGGTGTCGACTGTATGCCCACAGCAGACAAGGCCCTTTTCATGGCCTGGAAAGCAGGCCCCCATAGAGGAATGGGAGCCTGGAAATGGACGTCAGGTCGTCAGGGGTATAAAAGAAGCAGCCAACGCCATTTTCTTCAGTTTTTTTTGCCGCGCGGTGCCCGAAGCAGAAGCAGTTTGCAAGTGCCGGTTGGCCAACTCCTGAGATTATCGTGTTCGAATTTCAGATCTGAAGTCTTCATTAAAGCTAAGTACCCCATTGGGGAAACTTTTTTCTTGCTCCAGACAGATGTCAGAAAAAGTTAATAATTGCATTTCTTGTGGAAAGCAAATACCTCATAAGGACTTTCATTCTTACTGTATTCCTTGCCTAGGCCCTGACCATAACATTTCAGGTTGTCGGTTTTGTGCTAGATTTAACCAACGCACTATTAAGTGTCAGTATGATTTTGCATTAAACTATTTTGGACGCAGGTTTAATTATCCAGAAATGTTGTCGGATAGCCATCCGACTACCGGAGTTCACAAAAAAACGCAAAGAAAAAGAAAAAGATAAACAACCGAGGCCCAAAACCGACGATGAAGCTTCTCCTAAGCCAGCCGCCAGTTCGCCGGTCCTCAGTGAGGTGCTTTCGCAGCCCCTGATGCCCTCTGCTTTAGAGTCACAGGCCGCTACCGACTCCCACGTGGAGTCGGTTATGCCGCTGGAAACTCAAGGTATTGGAGCCTCGGACACTATTCCTTCAGATGGGTCTGGAGCTGCTGAGCAGGCACCGGCTTCTGAGGGTGTATTCAGACCTATAACATCTATACATTAAACCGACTACAGCTTCAAAGGCAAAGACTAAAGCACCTTCAAAGACAAAGAAACAAACTCAAGAGCCACGTGGACAGGCCTCTATGCCCAAAAAACAGCTGCTCAAAATGGCTGAAGACTTGATTACCCATCCCCCTCCTGATAAGAGGCCTAGGCAAGAGACAGACTATGAATCTTCAGATCAGGTTTCTATTTCTTCTGATTCCTCTTCTGACCAGGAATATTCTATTCCCCCCTATGAGGATTCTGATGCTGAAGAATCTATTCCTTCAGCTTCACCTCCAGAGGACTATTCTTTTGGGGAAACCTTACATACCATGAGGGAGCACTTCCACTGGGAGAGCCAAGATTTTTCAGAATCTAAAAAGAGACTCAGGGACTTCCTTTTACTACCTCAACACAGGCCTCTAGCCATTCCACCTGTGTTAGACATTGTAAATGATGTGTTTTCAGAGTCTAGTCTGACCCCTAACTCCTTACCTCCTGCTCGTGTTAAGCCTGACAGATATTACAGGGTTCCTGACTCTCATAAATTCCTTTTCAAAAACCCTGCTGCAGACCCAGAAACTATTTCACAGGGTCCTAAAGGGGTTAAGGCTTCTGCTGCAAAAAACCCTACCCCCTCTGACAGAGATTCAAGGGCACTGGATAGATGGGGAAAAAAAGTTTACACATCTGCTACCTTGGCTATAAGGGCCTTAAACTGTCAGTTTCATATGCTTAAATATCAGCAACATGTCATGGCATTGCTTAAACAGAACATGTTATCAAATTCTGAATGTGCAGAAAATAAGGAAATGCAGGATTTATTGCATGCAGCTGAACAAGTTGGAAAACATACTTTGCAATGTGGATTTAATTCTCTGGAGGCCTCCTGCAGGGCCGCAGTTATGGGTTCTGTAATTAGGATGCATGCTTGGTTAAAGGAACAAACTCTGCCTGATCATGTCAAAGTTAAATTATTAGATGCACCTTTACAACATGATACTTTGTTTGGTGTTAAGGCAGAAGAGGTGTTAAAGAAAATGGAGGACAAAGCTAAATCTATGCAGACTGTCAAAGATTTTTTACAAGTACAGCCACCTAGGTTTAGTAGACACTGGCCTACAAAGAATCGGTCCTTTCCTGTGTCAGACAGACCTCAAAGGGGCAGACGCCCTAGAGGCAGATCCCAGGCGCAAGGTTCATACAGGTCAAAGCAATGGAGTGCTTCTACCTCCAAAAGTGGGGAAGACAAATCACAACCTTACAGGAAACAGTCCCAATGACTTCCCCCCTGCCTGCACCAAGCACTTATTTCCTGGCAGCACCCTTAGGGGAAAAATTAGCACTTTTTTCTCAAAACTGGCACATTATAACCCAGGACAAATGGGTTCTAAATATTGTGTCACAAGGCTACAAGTTCCATTTCCATACCCTCCCAAATGCACACGACTGGCCAGATCGGCCAAAAAATCAATGGGCAGAGGCACAAATATGTTCATAGGTTAGAACTAGGCTAACTGGTCTTGTGAGCCATTTCAAGCCTAGCCAATTACCCCATGTGAGAATCAAACCCTGCACCTTGTGTTTGTAAGGTAAACACCTTAACCATTATGCCATCCTCCCACCTTCTCAACAAGTTTCATCCCTCATGGACATGGGGGCCATTCAACAAGTGCCAGAGCAAGAGCGAGGACAAGGATTTTACTCAAGACTGTTCTTGGTACCCAGAAAGGACAAGGCCTGGAGTCCAATACTGGACCTATCTATTCTGAACACATTCCTGGATATACCAAAATTCAAAATGTTGACTTTGCAGCAGCTTCTGCCCATGCTGGGCAAGAACACTTGGCTTGTGACTTTAGACCTAAAAGAGGCATACCTGCATGTCCCAATCAGCCAAATATGCAGAAGATACCTCAGATTCAAGGCTGGTTCAATGCATTACCAATTCTCTGCACTGCCCTTTGGCTTATCTACTGTGCCCAGGGTCTTCACAAAGTGCCTGGCACCAGTAATTGCATTTTGCAGACAAAGAGGAATACAAATATATCCTTACTTGGACGACTGTCTAATTCAAGCAGAGAACAAGGACATTCTACTATAGCATCTGGCGTTTGTGAAAAGACTTCTAACATACCTAGGGTACACAGTCAACGAAAAGAAATCAAAACTAGTACCCTCTCAAGAGATAATATTCCTGGGTGCAAGCTTAAATACAACTACCCAGATGGCTTATCTCATGCCAGACAAACAAAGGCAACTAAATACCTATTTCAAAATGTTAGCAACAAAGGCCCAGTTATTTGCAAGAAAAAATATGTAGGCTTTGGGCTTCATGGCATCCTGCATCCTACTAATACCATATGCAAGACAGCATATGAGGAAACTTCAATGGTACCTAAAAAGTGTTTGGACTCAGCATTGCCACAGCCTGGAAACTATGATTACTCTCATTCCCTGCCTGCAACAGGAGTTTCGATGGTGGGCAAAGGCTTGTCACCAAAACAAGGCACAGCCATTCACATTACACCCAGCCAGGCAGACAATAACAACGGATGCATCAGATTATGCCAGGGGGGCCCACATGGCAGGAAGATGCATTCAGGGCACATGGACCTCAAACCAAATGCATCTACATATCAATCAAAAAGAGATGCTAGCTGTTCAAAATGCCCTGACAGCCTTCAAGGACCTACTTCATCCAGGACAACTACTGATAAAGACAGACAACACCACGGTCATGTGGTATCTAAACAAGCAGGGGGGCACACATTCTTACCCCCTTTGCAGACTAGCCATGACTTTGTGGGACACAGCATTGACTTACCAAGTACATCTGCAGGCACAATTCCTGCCAGGAAGGAAAAATAGTCTGGCAGACGAACTAAGCAGAAACCTCATGAATCCCCACGAGTGGCAGCTGGATCCACAAATCTTCAGCGTGATAACAATTAAATGGGGATGACCAGACAAAGATCTATTTGCCTCCCCTCACAGCTATCAACTAAAAAGATTCTGCATGAGGACTTATCACAGACAAGCATGGAAAGTGGACGCCCTATCTTTCAGCTGGAAAAACCTATCAGTATATGCCTTTCCCCCTCTGCCTCTCCTCCCCAAGGTATTCCTATAGGTCAGACAGGAGAAGCCAAAGATGATACTGGTTGCCCCAGACTGGCCATGCCAGTACTGGTACCCAATTCTAAGGAGCTTGTCTCAATGCCCAGCTTGGACCTTAGCTCGAGTACCTCATCTACTGTCCCAGCAAAACAATCAGATCCTGAACAGCCAACTCAGGACTTTAAACCTAGCAGCATGGAGGATAATGTAGTCATACAAAATACACCCCTCACAAAAGCTGTGATGGATGTCATCTTGGAAGCCAGAAGGCCTAGTACTAGAAAATCTTACGCTGGAAAATGGAAGAGATTCTGTGCTTGGAACCAGGCACAAGGAACAGATACAGCTGTGCCAAATATTCCTCAGATTTTGCAATACTTAACTGGGATGCTGGACAAGGGCCTATCTTTCTCATCTATTAAAATTCATGCCTCTGCCATTTCGGCTCGTTACAATGCAGAGCCACCAATCTTTTCTCAACCCTTATTAAAACAGTACCTCAGAGGGGCCAAAAATTTAAGGCCTCCAAGAAGATCACCAATGCCTGCATGGGACCTCAACTATGTCTTGGAAAAACTCACCCTGCCTCCTTTTGAGCCAGCTGCTACTGCTGATATAAAGTTTTTATCTTGGAAAACAGCTCTGCTCCTAGCAATAACTTCAGCAAGACGAGTTTCAGAGCTGCAGGCACTCATGGCTGTGGAACCTTTTATCTTTTTTTATCCAGACAGGGTCTCCCTGAGGACAAACCCAACATTTATGCCTAAAGTGGTGTCCAGTGTGGCTCTTAACCAAACCATTCATCTGCCAACTTTTTAACCAAATCCACAGAACAAGGGGGAGAGAATTCTGCATTCTTTGGACGTACACAGACAGCTTAGATTCTACTTGGACAGAACCAAAGCTTTCAGGAAGACAGAGCAATTACTAGTGGCATATGCTGCAGGATCACAAGGAAAGGCCATCTCAAAGCAAACTATTTCAAAGTGGATAGGCCATTGCGTTTGTTTCTGCTACTTACACCATGGCAAGACAGTGCCTAAGGGCATTAGGCCACATTCCACCAGAGCGGCAGCCACTTCAGCAGCCTTCCTCAGGGGAGTACCAACCAAGGACATTTTAGAGGCAGCTACTTGGAGTTCAGTGCACACCTTTACAAAGCACTATCATCTGTCACTCTACTCTAAATCCAGGGCAGGCTTTGCCACTGCAGTTTTGCAGGGTCTCATAGCCGCTCCTAATGTGGTTTAGCACCAGCCTCTCTACCATAGCTTTGGGACTCTACCCAAATGTAATGACTGCAACAGTGAAACACGAAGAACATAGTACAGTTGTGTACACTTACCATAAATGTAGATGTTTGAGTGTATTCACTGTTGCAGTCCAGGTTACCCACCCGCCATCCCCCTTTTCTTCTGATGAAACCTATCTTTCCTTCTCTGATTATACAACCTATGTGGTGTATTTGCTTGGAGATGAAGGTAAAGTTTATATTGCTGCATGTAATTTTATATATACATATACATTTTGGCTACCCTTTTAGGGAGCACCTGACATCTGGGGCAAGAAAAACTAAAACAAAATGGCGTCAGCTACTTCTTTTCTACCCCTGACAACATGATGTCAGGGAAGGGGTGACAGCAGCTGACGCAGGACCCAAGACTTTGGAATTCAGGCCGACTGAGAGCAACCTGCCAGCAGGATTACCCAAATGTAATGACTGCAACAGTGAAACACGAAAAACATCCATTTCTGTAGAAAGATTTTGTAAAAAAAAAATTGCATGAAAAAGATTCTAGGGTTAGAAATTTACAGCCCACAATATTCAAAGCTGCAATGGTTATTTGTATTAGATTATCTTGTCAAAGTTGCAAACACAGGAAACCAAAATAACAGGCTTAGTGGAAAAGTGGTTAAAAATCTTTACGTAGCTGACTTTCCAAGATGGCTGCACACTGATTAACATCAGCTCTCCCATTGTGAAAACTGAAATTTAAAGACAAGGGCCAAGAACAAGATGTTATGTACTCACCATAACGTTCGATGTATGTAGTCCATCTTGCCTCACATTCTTACCCGTGGGTTTGGAGCCGAATATCGGCTCCGACTCAGCCTATTTTACTAGCTCAAATGTCTCTGATTGGCTGGGCTAAGAGGGTATCCCATGGTACACTGCTTCATATCCCCAGATCTAGTTTGCTCCTAACAACATAATTACTTCATACATACCTCGCATCCATACAAACAAAAACTATCCAATGGGACTCTGCAGGATACAACCTAACTTCCAAATCCTCCAGGCAGGGGGAAGGCAGGAGGGTAAGTAAGAATGTGAGGCGAGATGGGCTACATACATCGAACGTTATGGTGAGTACATAACTTCTTGATGTTATGTAGTCCTATCTCGCCTACATTCTTACCCGTGGGACAGCGTCCCTAGCACCTACATCCTGGGTGGCTCATAGGAAAATACTCCTGAGAATTGTGGAGCCAAATGAAGATCTGCCCCTGGAAACCAAGTCCAATTTGTAATGAGAAACAAAGGTGTGAGGAGAAGCCCAAGTGGCTGCAGCACATATATCATCCATTGCCAATCTAGCTTGATAGGCTGTGGATGTGGAGACCGCTCTTGTGGAATGGGCTTTTACTGGAAAAGGCAAATTTTTACCTGCTGTCTGATAGATGATGGAGATACAGCTGGCTATCCATCTAGAGAGCGTGACCTTGGATACCGGAGAACCAAACTGGTTTTACGAAAAGGAGACAAAGAGTTGGTCAGATTTCTGGATATCTTTCGTCTGGTGTAGATAGAAGTATAACTGTCTATGTACATCCAATTGGTGAAATCTGAATTCTGCCTTGTTAGAAAAGCTGGGGAAGAAAACCGGCAGCTCAATAGACTGATTCATATTAGACACAGAAGCCACTTTGGGAAGGAATGATGGGTTTGGTCTAAGAGAGACCCTATCTTTATGGAAGATCAAATATGGGGGTTTTATGGAGAGGGCTTGAATTTCAGAGACCCGCCTCGCTGAAGTGACTGCTGTTAAAAATGCTGTTTTCCATGTTAAAAAGTTTAACTCACAGGTAGCTGCAGGCTTGAATGGTGGAAGAGTGAGGGCTTGAAGAACAAAACTGAGGTCCCAGGGCATGACAGGTTGGGATACTGGGGGACGAAGTAATAGAGTACTTTTAAGAAATGCTTTACATAGTCTGTGTGCCATAAGGCTACATTCATTGGCCACGTGGAAGTTTGATATAGCCGCCAGCTGAACTTTGATGGTGGCTGATGCGGACCCTTAATAGAACAGCATAGACAAAAACTCCAGAATCGAATCAATTGGAGCAGTGTAGGGATCAAGGCCTCTAGAATGAGCCCAGATAGAGAACCTTTCCATTTGCTAGAGTAGATTTTTCTAGTGGATGGTTTATGAGAGGACGATAATATATGGACTATTTCTGGTGAAAAATTGTGACGTCTGACTAACGATGGAAGTGGAGTAGCCAGGCTGTCAACCGGAATGTCCTCAGAGAGGGGTGGAACTGTCCCGACATGTGCGTCAGTAAATCTGGAAGAGGTTCCAGAATCCAAGAAGTATCCACAATGTAAGGCTGAAGGAAGGGGAACCATACCTGACGAGGCCAGTGTGGGGCAATCAGAATCATTCTGCTTCCCAAGGATTGTGCTTTCTGAATCACCCTTGAGAGAAGGGGAAATGGAGGGAAAGCACAATGCAGACCAGAGGGCCAATTGTGAGCCAGAGCGTCCCTGGGTGATTCCCCCAGTGGGGGGGATCAGCGAGAAGTAGTTGCTGCATTTCGCATTGAGAGGGCTGGCGAAAAGGTCGCAGCAAGGTTGACCCCATCTGCTGAAGATTCGCTCTGCAACCAGGCGATTCAGGGACCACTCGTAGGGCATAAGAATCGCCCTGCTTAGCTTGTCCGCTATTACATTGGTCTTCCCCGGAATGTGCATTGCCACCAGAAACCGTTAGGAAGCTATTGCCCAATGCCACACGCGCATGGCCTCTCTGCATAGTGGGTAAGATCGGGTTCCCCCTTGCTTGTTGAGATACCACACTACTGACATGTTGTCTGAGTGTATCGCAATAGTCCCTAGAGGAAGAACTTCTTGGAGTGCCTGCAACACAAGAAGCACTGCTCTCATCTCCAGGACGTTTATGTGCAAATGTATCTCGTGCTCCTGCCACGTGCCTTGGACCGTCCTGCCGAGATAATGCCCCCCCACCCCATCTGGGAGGTGTCCTTGGGTTACCGTGGCAACAGGGACGGGTGGAACAAAGGGCTTTCCCCCATTCAAGTTGTTGGTGCACAGCCACCAACGGAGGTCCTGCTTGCATCTGTCTGTCATTAAGATTGGATGGGACAGCGGAAGTCTTTGGAGAGACCATTGGACAAAGAGGAGCCATTGAAGAAGTTTCATGTGTAATCTCGCTAGAGGAACCAACATGATAGTCACCGCCATGGTACCTAGGAGTTGTAGAATCAGTCTTGCCTTTGCATGTCTCAGGGGCATCAGCATGAGAATTTGTTGTTGCAACCCTGTGATCCTTTCTTGTGGTAAGAATGCTCGCATTTGAATGGTGTCCAACTCTGCTCCTATAAAGGTGACACACTGTAAGGGCAATAAGGCAGATTTTTTCCAGTTTATTGTGATGCCTAATCGGTGACATAGACTGATGGTAGCGTCCCTGGTCTGAATTAGTTGATGCCTGGTGGGGGCGGTGAGGAGCCAGTCGTCCAGGTACGGAAACACCTGGAATCTTTGACGTCTCAAGTGAGCCGTCACCACTGCCATACACTTGGTGAACACCCTGGGGGCTGTGGTGAGACCAAAGGGCAGGGCTCGAAACTGGAAGTGACTGGCTCCCAGCTGGAAGTGTAGGTGACACCTGGATGCCCTGTCCATTTTGACATGGTAGTAAGCATCCTTGAGGTCGATGGAGCACATCCATACTTCCTCTCCCAACAATGGGAGAATCGACTGTACAGGGACCATACGGAATTTGGACTTGTGTACGTAATTGTTGAGTTGACTGAGATCTAGTATGGGTCTCAGGTCCCCTGTTCTTTTCGGCACCAAAAAGAATCTTGAGTAAGTCCCTAATCCGATTTGGTCTGAGGGGACTGGTTGGATGGCTCCTTTTTCTAGCAGCTGAGATATCTCTGAGGCTGCTTGATCCCTTTGACTGGGTGGAACGTCCACGATTTTTCTTATTGGAGGGGGTACTGAAGAGAATGGAATGAGGTAACCTCCGGAAATTATCCATAATACTCATCGGCCCTGGGTAATGTTTTCCCAGGTTTCCGGATGCAAGGAAATTTGACCCCCAACTGGCTCTGGATAAGCACAGTCGGGCACACCCTCAAGAATAGTATGTGGAGCCATGGAAGGAGTCGTGGTCTCTGGAATTGCGGGGGCCCCCTCTGCCTCTGGGGCGACGTCTCCCTGAATAACTCCCCCCTCCCCTGCCTCTTGTGCGGCAGGAAAAAACCTTTGTGATTTCTTGAACCACACCCCCCCCCCCTGCTGGGCCTTGGGATAAGGCCTAGACGGAAGGGAAAAATGGACCCCTACGGCAGACAGGGTCTTTCCCTCTTGCTCGCATCTGGTGAGGGTGTCTTTCACTTTGCTCCCAAACAAGGAGGAACCATCAAAAGGGGCATTAGTGAAGGAAGACTTGAAAGCCTCCGCGAAGTGACACAGGCGCAGCCAGGCTTGCCTTCTAAGGGTGACCCCTGAGCTGGCCGCCCTACTCGCTCCCTCGGCCGCATACGAAATGGGTCGCATGGACGAGTTTGCAATGGAGTTGAGGGTAGAAACCTGTGCGTTAACTGTCTGAGCCACTGCCTCAGGTATGTTACCTGCAAGAGTATCTCCTAGTTCTTTGAGGAGATCTCTCTGGAGCCGAGTGAAATGAGACAAGTAAGTCAACGACCGTAAAGTGAAGGTTGCTGAAGACAGGGTACACTTCCCGTACTGGTCCATAGTCCTAGACTCTTTGTTAGGAGGATGGACCAACGAGGAAGACTCTGCAACTTCCTTCTGGGTGGTTGCCGCCACCACCATGGCATCTACAGGGACTCCCTTTGACAGAAACTCTTTTCCCTGAAGGGCGGAGAGAAATTTGTTGGGACACCTGGGTACGGTCTCCACAGAATCAGGGTTTTCCCATACCCTTCAACAAATAAGGCCAAGAAGTTCATCGAAGGGTGGAGACACCCAGGAGGCGGAGGGTTGAGCGCCAAAAGCCTTAAGGAATACTGACTCCTCCTCAGAAGGGGTTTTGGAAGGCCAGTCTCCTCTTTGTTTCAGTATCTCCAGGATATCAGAGAAGGAAACATCATCAGAGGAAGACTTTGGGGATCCTTCCGATTCCTCGAGGTCAGTATCGGAAGTGAGAGACTCGTCCTGGGAGTCTATGTGCTTCCTCTTGCACAATTTCTTTCTGGGAGGTTCCTCAGGCACTGGCTCTGAGAGACCTTCAGAAAGTGGGGGACCGCTCATGGGGGTGTCCTTAGGGCCTGGCGCTCTACTGTCCAATGATAGGTGAGCGTCAGAAGCTCTCGCCGGAGTGGTAGGGGATGGAATGACCGACCCGAATGATGTAGCTGACGATCTGGCCAGTGCACTCCACATGGCCTCGAAGGCAGGTCCCCCCAAGCCCGGGGACCAACCGACCTCCAAGGCCATGACCGGGACCGGGGTGCCCCGAGCCGATGCACCAAGAGGGAGACTCAGAACCAAAAGATGTCCCAAAGTATGCCCTTCGGGCCCGACCAAGGAGACACGAGTCTCGAACCCTGTGGACGGAACTGACATGGTCGGAACAGAGATCGGCACCGATAAACCCAAGGGAGGTATCGGAGCCGATTCAAAAACATCACTCGGAGCGGAACATACCGGCTCCGACAACAAAGATGTGCTCGGAGGAGGAATCATCGAAACAGTCATAGGAACTGGCTCCGGAGCCGACTGGGTCAGAGCCGAAAACAATTTAGCCAACACCGGCGACTGCAGGAGCCTCTGCGCTACCCTATCCACATCCAAATCAGAAAGCCTGGAGGATTTGGAGGAGATGGATGGAGATTGGGATCTCTTATCTGGTGAACCATGCCTCACACTAGGCGACTGGCTCCGAATGGGTTCGAGAATAATCGGAGCGGGCGCCGATTCACTTAACACAGATAACTCCTACGGCCCCAAGGACAGTGGAGCCGAGGAAGCAGAGTCCAATATAGTAATCTTCTGTGGAGGCTCCGAAGATGCAGATGGAGCCGGAGACCTTTTCTTGGACTTGGAGGCTTTAGATTTCGACTGAGAGCTGGAAGCCGAATCTATAGCTTCCTCAAAAGACGGTTTAAGCAGTCCCTTTAAAATCAATTTGTTTTTCCTCTCTTGGAGCACCCTAGGACTGAAGGTGTGGCAAAAGCTACACGACTCCTGTAAATGGATGGCTCCAAGGCAGTAGACACACACAGAGTGTCCATCTGTGATGGACATTTTATATCCGCATTTTGAACGTTTTTTTAAAGCCAGAAGGCTTATGTTCCTTCTGATCCTTAGACATTATCTGCTACTCTAGAGAACAGTTAACAAAACTTTTCCAAAATGGGCGGGAAAGCCCACAAAGTACACTAGCAAACAGTACTACACAGACTCAGCGAAGCCCTAAATAAACGATTAGCAACAAAAAGACACCACTGCAAGAACCTCTAACTAAAACATTTCTTAAGACAACACAGAGAACAAACACATGAAAAATCTCAAACTAAGGGAGGACTAGGTCCTCTAACTAAAACAGGCCTAGCCCATGGGAACAGTTAGGGATACCACAAAACACCAAGAAAACACACAATCACAGCGACAGCAGCCAGATATAGCTATTAAAGTAGCTTTTGAGTATAAAGTAACCAATTTCTCAAGAGAAATAAGTCAAAAAGAGGTACTTAGCCACAGCCAAGCGAGACCACGTCCAAGCTCTACAAGCGGCAAACGAGATCTGGGGATATGAAGCAGTGTACAATGGGATACCCTCTTAGCCCAGCCAATCAGAGACTTTTGAGCTAGTAAAATAGGACTACATAACATCTCTGTTACTCTTAGTAAATTCAGCTACTGGCTATTAAGTATACTCCTTGGATGCCAGCAAAGAAGAAACTAAGAGACCCTGAAAGAAAATCAACTAGAAAAGGTGAATAGAAAATACTGGCTGAGAAGAATCCTGCAGCTGTTCAGTAAAAAGCAGTTCAAGCTCCAGCTTTGGTGCAATGCATGACTTCCAGTAATCTAGAGGTAAAATAAGTCAAATGTCCTCAGAGCTGATTAAATAAAATGAAACAATGAAGTATATCAACTCAAATAAAGGCTAGAAAAATGGAAGAAGCTTTAAACAGAAATTCAGATGAGCTGATAAAACTGCACAAATCAGAAATGAAGAAAAGGCTGGCTGAGTATGAGACTGTTCAAGAATAGATGTTTCAAAAATGGTAGAATTAAAGGAAAGAGCATGTAAGAAAATCTGAGATTTTCTGCTGTATTTGAGAAACTAGAAGGAACAGATTGTATTGATTTTATGAAGGCAAAAACAAGCAACTCTACTGGTATTCCAGAGCATGAACTATTAATTGAAAGGGCACACTGTGTGTATGTTTCGAATCTGGCCATGAGAATGCTACTTAGACTTGTCTTAGTAAAGATGCAGAAAAGTTGATCCTGACAAAACTGTGGTAAAAGTGCAAAGTATCAAAAGTTGGAGACAGCAGAGTATTTGTAGAAAATGATTTTTCACTGTACACCAGGGAAAAGAGAAACAAATTTATTCCAACAATCAAAGAATGTCGAGAGGCAGGTGTGGGATTCAAGAAGCAGCATCCAGTTCTCTTCAGAATATTTTTCCCAGAGGAACAAAGTAATTTTTTGATGCAGAACAGGCTAAGGAGGAAACACAAAAAAGTTTGTCCAACAAAAAATGAGCTGTCAAGCAGAAGGGGACTCTCCTTCTCATTCTTCTGATAATAAAGCACATGGGGAGACTTTGCCAGTAAAACGTTTTCCACTGTTCCAAAGGAAAATGCTTAAAGACAGAGAAAAGCACAGGAGCTGACTAGAAGAATCAGGAGTACCTTGGAACTGAACAGGAATCAGGAGTTGAGAGATGGAGATTAACAGGAAGAAGACCCGCAACACAGAAATTAGTGAATAAATGTGAGATTGTAAAACATCAATCATACTTGTGAAATACGGCTGTAAGAAAAAGTGGAAAGAATGGACTTTTGTTGACTTTGTTAAACTCACAGGCATTTACCTGACTTCTTGTCTTTAATGTTTGGAAGGACACTGACGGGAGAGGAAGAGGAAGGAAAAAGGATATCTGTAAGTAAAACAATTTCTGTTCTTAGTGTTTCTGTGAAACTTTTCACAATATAAACTGTATGATTTATAGAAAAGCATTTTTAGTTGTTTGTGTATGAGATAAAGATACTAAAGTAAACAGGTGCCTTTTCCTCTCTTTTTTAGTTTTAAGAAATGTAGCATTTCAGTGGAAAAAGAGAAAAAAGGCCAATAAAAGCGTGTTTAAGTTAATAATCTGTAATCTTGGGTAGCTGAGGAGGGGGGGGGGGTAAAAAAGTACATTGATCATAATATATGTAGAGCTTATATGTTTTTTCTTACTGCTGCATAGGTAAATGTCAAGATTAAGACCCTTGGTTCCACAGGATCATAGGAGGTTACTAGGCAAACAGCTCTAGAGCATTTTTAAGCCTAGTCATGCCAAAATCCCCAATTATCAGTGACCATGTGCTAGAATGGCTTTGGTATATGCCTCTGCCTCTAGGCATTTACAAACTGCCCCTGTCCATAAAGGCAGAGGTGACAAGCCAGGGATGGATTTGTGAATTTCCATCCATTGGTCCAAACTGCATTTGAAAAGGCTTACAGAAAAGCTCTGTTTCACATGAATGGGGAGTCTGTTCCAGAGAAAGGGTAATCTCTGAGACACATACCTATCTCTTCAACATGTTTTGTTTATGACAGAGACAAGGTTTAGATCCTCAGATTGGGTAATTCTTGTGCTGTTTGTTTTGTGAATGTGTAGCAGATCCATCAGGGATGGATGGAAGAATGCTTTTTAGGTTAGGTACAGCTTGCCTCTCAGTAGTCTGCAGGAGACTGATTACAAGGGCAGCGCTTTGAGGCAGTCCAAATAGGACATACATTTACACCCTGCATTCCTTTAGTTTGGAACCTCTGCAGCCACTCCAGCTGTTGCAAATACCTGGTCAGGTACATGCTGAAGGGTGCAGTGTACGTGATTATTGGTCTAATGAGAGCTGAGTCTAGTGGGACTATGATCTGCTTATAAGCTGTACCACATAGAAGGATTTTCTCACTACCATGGATACATGGTGATAAAAGTTTCCAAGTTCCTTACCACTGGGCCTAATCTTAGGGGAGTGTTATCAATGCTGTAATTTGCAAGGATAGTAATCTTCTGAAAGGGTATAATTATCCATTTTTTGCAATGATTTTTAGGCCATGGTTCTGGTACCAGTTATTTTTCTGTATCAGACCCTCCTGGGAGATATCTACATTGTTGGTGGTTTCACTGATTGCGCCCAGCTTGCAGTTGTCAGCAAATCTGGTCAGCCAAAGATCCTCTACATTTGGCTTAACTTCAGAGATGAATATTCCAAACAGGAGATGTCCCAGTGCTGAGCCCAGTGGGCCATCACTAGTTTGTAACAGAATTCTTGGTAGAGATGGATTCCCCCACCCTAACTTCATGTGTCCTATATGTAAGCTATTTGGCTATTCATCAGGTAACATAGGGATTTATGTCTAAATTTGTGAGTTTGTCTATAACACCTGAGTGAGGTATTGTGTCAAATGCCTTTGCCAAGCCAAGGTAGGCAGTATGCTCTGTTTTACCCTCATCCATGCCTCTAGTGACTTTCTCGAAGAAGTCCACCAAGTTTAGTAGGCATGACCCACCCTGACAAAACCATCTTTGTTTATTACGTCCATTATAATTCTTTCCATGGTCTTGCATATAAGACTAGTCAAACTTATAGATCTGTAGTTCCCTGGGTCTGTTGATGGCCCAGTGTTTAGGATAAACCATTTCTTTCATCTTACCTTTAAGCATCTATTGCAAGACCACCAGTTATTGGACAGCCCACATTCTGCCTCTCAGTAGCCATCTTTGGATTAGTGCTTCTGTTTTCTCCTGGTGAGAGAAGGAGTACAGGAACATTACTTAATGGAGACTGATCATCACCAGAAAGCTTAATAATTGCTTTATAGGTGACAGCTTGGAATCTGTGCTTATATTCTGATACTGGTGAGAGTAGGAGCAGAGTGCATTGATTCCTGACTCTTTCTGGTTGGAGAATGAGTGTCTGTGCTTAACGTACCTGATTGGTCTGGTTGCTATACGAGCCATCTACCAGAAAAAGACTACAAGCCTGCAGATCCTTGCATCATCTGGGACAAGACTGTGGATCACGAAACAGACCGTGACCTGCTTCTCTTCTTGGGATTGGTGCTAACATTTTGCTTCTGGTGAGAGAAGAAGCAAAGGAGTATTGTTTCCCAACAGAGTGAAGCTCTGCTGAGACCAGCATTAGTAGTAGCCAGGCAGTAGCCATTCATGCAACTCCCATCTATTCATCATTTTTGACAAGTTAATTCTTTATTTTTCAGCAAGTACTGCTTGATTTCTTTCTAACTTCAGAATATCTGCTTAAATATTTCATCCTTAAATTTTCAGGGTCTACGTATTAGTTTCCCCTCAAGTGTTTGGCAGTGCTCTGTGCAAACTCAGACACCTTGAGTGACATTTTTCCTGTAAAAGGAATATATAAGGAAACAGCTCCAGTACTTAGTAATAATGACCATCCTTCCTGGCATGTCTAAAGGTCAGTTCCCTGTGCTTTCTCCTATTAACCTGGTGAACTTGGGCATTCTGAGGCAATGTAGCAACTGCCTCATGTACACAGACAACCCCCTCCTCTTACCTCCCAACATTCAGACTTGTGAGAGATGCACTTATACATCCAAACTGGAAGCCATGCACTCTCAAGCCAAGACCGGAATAGCTGGTCAAGAGGAGAAGGTTAACACTTGCACCACACCACATGCAACACATAGCCCACCAGAACACCCACCATCACTGCTCTCACATAAAAACACAAACCATACATCCACCTTCACGGAGGCTCTCAATAAAAATCTACCAAAATAGCAGAGACCTCCATAGCAGAAATGCACTCAACCACCACAACACAGCACAAACCACAAGACAGACAGCTCACCTACAAAGTGTGCCCTTCAACCTAAGCCCCTAAGGCAAAACAGCTTGTCCAATACATTAATCATAGGTGACTCGATAGTGAGGCACAATGATGTCCCACTCACTAGGTTGAATAAGGAGAAGGTAACAGTCAGCTGTCTATCAGGTGCCAAAATCCGACACATAACACATGCACTCAGGTCACTCCACAACAAGTATACGTATGAGTCTGTCACTGTCCATGTGGGTGTGAATGACCTGAGATGTACCTCCCTGGACAACATGAAAAGAGACATGGAGGAGCTCTTGAATTATGTGGCCCAGGCAAGTATGACCCTAGCCCTGAGCAGCATCCTACCATCGCCCAGAATGATACCGCATTACAAGCAGAAAATGATTGACTTCAACAATTGGCTAAGTTTCTGGTGTCATTCTATGGGGATACAGTATCTGTCTGCTTGGGATGACATGACTGATAGACCTTGACGCTTTGCCAGAGATGGCCTGCATCTGTCACCCCTGGGTTGCCGGATACTGGTTAAGGCTCTTGCCACCCCTACAGTGCCTTTTTAGGTGATGTTCCAAAGACCAAATTATCACTGTAAAAGCTATAAATAAATGCAATCTGAGGGTCATGCTGCTCAATGCTAGAAGTCTAAATCTCAAGATGCACTTACTCGAAGCACTCCTCAAAATAGAGAACATCGACATTTGTGCTGTAATGGAGACCTGGTTTAAAGCAGCAGAAAGCACCCCTGCGCTACCAGGCTATAACTCATTCCACACCTTTCGGCCCCAGAACATGGACCGAAGCTCCAAAGGTGGTGGTGTCTCCATATTCACAAAGGATATGCAAACCTCCGGACTAGTAGCCCAGCATAACATATCTGAGATACTTCAGGTACTACTAACATTAAGTAAGATGGCAATTCAGGTTGTAGCCTGCTATAGGTCCCCAACCATGTCCCAAGACTCTCACTCCACATTCCTAAGCACCCTGGAAACTATTAGGGTCCAACCCAACACTCTCATACTAGGTGACTTCAACTACCCCTCCATCAACTGGGAAACTACTCATGCACCAATACACTGGCCCAACACTTCCTTGAATTCATCAGTTCCAATGCCCTGGACCAGCTCATTCTTACCCCTACTAGAGGAAGCAACATCCTTGACCTGGTTATTATTAACATGGGCAACCTTTGCTCTAAACAAAGGTAACCACCATGAAAAACTTCTCCAAAGCTGACTTTGGGTTCCTAAAAACAGACGTGGCTAATTTCATGGCACCCATGTCAATGGAAAATAGAGGCATGACTGCCAAATCATACACCAATGCACTGTATGAACACGTACATAAATGCATGTAACCAGCCATACCCAACAGAACCAAGACGCTTTCCTCCAAAAAAAAAAGGAAGCATATTTGGTGGTCTCCTGGCATTAATAAACTCTACAACAGAAGGAAGAAACTGTTGCAGAAAAAGGTGAAGTCCCAAGACTGGAAAAACTCCCGTATTAGCCACAACAAAAAGTTGAGATCCCTCAACAAAACCTCTAAAGCCAACTATGAAGGCAGAATTGTGGCAGCAACTAAAAAACACCACAAAGCCTTCTATAGTTATATCAAGAATCTTCATGGCAATACCCAGGTTTTCTCTGAGTTACTGCACAATGGTACCTCCTATATTGTGCCAACAGATATTGCCAACATACTGGCTGACAGATTCAGTGCCAACTGTACCCCTCTCTCCCCCCTCAAAGGACCAATCACATTACCAGAGGAAAGCTAGGCACCCAGCATTACTGCAGCACTGGTTAAATCTGCATTGTCCAAGGCCAAGAATACAACTTCCATGGGACCCAACAATATCCCTGGATGTGTTCTACATGAACTACAAAGTGAACTGGCACCAAATCGGTGTGCCCTGTTCAATCACAGCCTCACCTCAGGCTTTGTCCATACCAAATGGCGCACTGCTACAGTCATCCCTCTCCATAAAGGGGGAGTGACTACAAACCCTGGGAATTATCGCCCCATTAGGCTGACAAGTCTGATATGTAAGGCTATGGAGTGCATCATCATGGATCTAATTAACAAGGATACAAGGAATCTCCAAACTCTAGATCCAAGCAATTTGAGTTTGTGAAAGGTAGATCATGCTTGCTCAACCTGGTTGACTACTTTGAGTCAGTCAACAAGTACACAACTTGCTGCAGACTTGTTCTCTGAAGTTTACCAGTTGTGGAGTTTCTTTGAGTCAGTCACCAGTGCTGTGGATGAGGGCAAGGCAGTTCAAACAGCCTACTTCGATCTGGCCAAGGCCTTTGATACCATTCCCCACTCAGGAATTATTGATAAACTCACCAAACTAGGCATCAACCCCTATATCACTAGGTGGGATGCAAACTGGCTCACAGATAGAACCCACAGTGTGAAAATAGCAGACTCCAAGTCAGACTGCCGACCAGTCATGAGTGGAGTCCCACAGGGATTGGTCCTGGGTCCTCTCCTGTTTGGCATCTACTTCTCAGAAGTCCAGGCTAACATGGAGGGACTCTGGCTGACCAAGTTCACAGATGACTGCAAGCTGGGAGCCATTAACTCCTCAAGTGATGTAGACATCTTACAGAAAGGCCTCACTGAGACCAATGACTGGTGTTGAAACCATGGCCTTAAGCTTAATGCCAAAAAATGTGACATCACCCCCTTTGGGAAAAACTCAGTTACCACTAATTACTACATCAATGGGAGCCCACTGAATGCAGAAAGCATTATAAGAGATCTGGGGACACAGGCTGACAGCCTCTCCTTCAACCACCACATTGCCACTGTGGTCAGAAAGTCCTGCTATGTGGCACATCTCATTACCAAATGTTTTTCATCCAGGAAGAAAGAGGTCATCATCGCTCTCTACTCTTTCCTCATTAGGCCAATCATCAAGTATAAAGCCCCATTTGGCATGTACCTCACTAGACACATGCAGCAGCTGGGAAGGCCACAAAAGGACCTCACAAAGAGAATCCTAGGACTTAAAACACATGTCCTACATGGACAGACTCAAAAAACTCCAACTATTCTCTGTCTCATACCGTCTAGTAAGAGACGATCTCTGCTTGACTTACAAAGCCATGTCTGACCCAGCTCTGTTAGAAATGCTACATCTAAAGAAATCCCAATCCCTCTGCACCACACACTCCAGAGACCTGAACCTCATTACCACATTCAACAGAACATGCTGGAGGGACAGGTTCATAACCTAAAGACTGCCCACGCTCTGGAACAGACTTCCTATACACATCAAGAAGAGCACCTTACTGGCCCTCTTCAACAGAAATCTTGATGAGTGGATGAGAAACAGAAAATTCACCCGGGGATCACTCCAGTGGCTCTACTTGATAGAGGCACTGGGAACTAATGTCAGGCGGCATGATGTCAGGGCACTTCTATGAGCTAGGCTTGTAAAGGCTACAGGGCCATTAGCCTAGTACACACCTATGAACCTATGAACTTATGGTCCACCTTTGTGAAGCCTGTCTGAAGGCTGTGGTTGAATAGAGATTCTAGTGGGCTTGACAGGTCATGTTTCAAGTTATTTGGGAGACATCCTGAGATATTATTAGGACACATTAATGCAGTGTTTTTAGCTATTGGGAGTGTGGTGAGGACCTGTTCCTTAGTAATAGTCAGGAAGAGAAACGGTATAGGTTATTTCCTAGGGGGTTCTGGGGGTGATGGGGGTGAAGTTGGAGCTAAATTTATCGTCCAGCAAATATTAGTTCAGCACACTGTTGGGTGTTTCCTTTAAATTCGTGTACATAACTGAAAAATGCCTAATGGTTATCTTTAGCCTGAGAGGCTACTTTGGTCAAAAAGTTGTTTGGTAGACTTGATTAGTCACCTGTGTTGCTTTTTGAGACCAATGAGGGAGTTTTTTTGTCTTTTGACATTAGCCCTTCCTATTTTTGAACAGGATTTTCTTTTTTCTTTTTCTTGTTTCTGTTGTGCAACCTATTTATACTGGGGGTCCACCAAGGGGGACTGCTTTTGAAGTTTGTCCTAAGTTTATTTCAGTTTGGTACAGCTGTTTCTATGCAGTAATTTACATACTTGTACAGGGCTTCCATAAACATTTATGCATAGGCCATCATGTTTTCTCAGTTTGGTGTGGCCTGGAATTTAGCTATATCATCAATTAATAGGAAGTAGTTAGCCTTGGAAAAGTTCTTAAAGGTTCTGGTGTTTGCTGCAAGTTCAAACTTTAGCTTTACTGCAAGGTGAAAAATTAATTATGAAGGTGCTGCTGTGCTGGAACCAAAGTCTTTTTAAGATACAAAGTCCTGTTGACTGTTTACTGCTGAAATCAAAGTCTGGTTATAACACAAGGTTTTGCATAACTGCATTAACAGTCTGTTTAAGACACAGAGCCTTGCAGGCTGCACGCTGATGAGGAAATATACTTTGCAGCACAATACTACTTTAACTTTAGCGCAGTTACTAATAAATAACTTATTTTTATAACAGACGGCACATACTGTACTGTTACAGCTTTTAGCTTTAATGTAGCTTTAAAGATTTACTTTACGATCAGTACGGATAATAATTCTCCTACAAATACCTTGGAACAAGTGTGTTCCTACAAATACCTCTAACACAGCTTAGTTTTAGTCTTTATATACTATTCTTTTCAAACACTTTAGATCATGTTTTTCCTCCTAATATTTCTTTTTCGATTTTGTAAAGAAGCATCTGTGAGGAAACACTTCTGCTGAAGCTTTTGAGAAAGCATGCAATATTTACTTTTTAGAGTTGTTTTTCTGCTGATAAGGAAACATCTTGTGAGAAAGCACATACAGAATTGTTTTTCTGCAGATAGTATAAAAAAGCATGTCCATTAAACAGTGAGGAAGCATGTCAACGTTCCTTGCTGTTACTGTGAGAAAGCATAGAGTTTCTGCTGATTATAAGGTAACGTCTATTAACAGATGTTCCTTGTTTTTCACAATACCACTTATTTGAGTCAGGGCCATGTCACATAGTATGGATGCTAATTTTATATTGCTAAGCTATATTCCTACATTTAAGCAAACTTTTACTTTATGCTTTATTATTTTTTTTTTGCATATTTACAGCAAAATTAATTTCAACCTTTATTCATTGTTTAGCACACTGTAACAGTTCCCACATTTTATTTTAAATCAGGGAGATAAATTCATCATTGTCTGGTAAAATATTTTCATTGTGACAATTGTCAACAGTATCTTCTTGAATAGCTTTTGTTAAACAAATTTAAATCCAGATACATAATATGCAACCAAGCATTATAATAGCAATTAAAAACATAGTGATTTTTCCTGTCCACCCTGTAAATAAATTACTAAACCACTCACTCCAATCGTCATTCCAGTTTTTTTCTAGTATGTTGTGACACTTGCAAATGACTTCTAAATGTGTTTTTAGAGACTCTCTTTTATCTGGAATAAATGTACAACATTGTTCTCCTATTAGGGCACATGTACCCCTTGGGATGCTAGTATGTAATCTAACGGCATTCGATTTTATAAAACCATAGTTCATATGACTGCCATTTTGACAGTAATGTCAGAAATTGCATTGAAAGTGGCATTTGCCAATACTTCAACTAGTTTAGATAATTTTATTAACTCCCAAATGGCTTTTTTGTTCCATACCATGGGAATATGCCTGCTCCTGAAATTACATCACCTTCTAGATCCTTATCTTTCAATTTTAAATAATCAAGATTTTGGTGGTAAATACGTGATGTATCTAGGTTTTGTACTGGATTTTTTGGACTTTTAATTGCAGGTAAAATGCCTCTTTCCCTTCTTGCATTTCTAATGCTTCCCTTTGGTAACTCTTTTACATGATGCATTGCTGGTATTACTAATCCAATATAGCAGGTACTATCCCACCCCTTTGGTAACCCTTTATAAGCATATTTAAAACAAATGTAATATAACTCGTATGACAGAGCAACACTGCTGTTTACTACACTGCCATTTACCTGCCCCATAGTAGGAGCTTTATTATGTACAACCGTAAAATTTTTATTTGTTTTACTTCGCCAACATGTAAAGTTGGTTCCACACTCTTTTATCGTTTTGTGAAAAATTATATACCGCTGTATCATTTAGTATTAACTGTCACTTGGCTGGTATTAGAACAGGAAAACCATAAAAAATACCCCACATACTGGTATGTGTTTATGAAAATTTATCATTTCAATTGCTTTAGTGCATTACTTTTACCCACTGGGATGGTTCCATTTTGTTGAAAACATGTGATTCCTTGTACTATAGCAGATAACTGTACTCTTGCTTTATGAAGTTGTACATTTATAACTTCGTCTCCTGTTTCATTTATTAATACCCTCCAACTACTAACAGTATCTAGTGAAATTGGCACCAGGGGCATAACCTCTGTTATTTTAGGTATTAAACTACACACCCACCAATTAGAAACATTCATACTTTTAGCATACTAACATTGTCTTGCCAAAAATGTATTAAAATATGGTGACCAATCTTGCTCATTTTTCTACATATATTTACTCTCGCTCTCTCTTGTGTAACTTTACAGTTTGATTAACAAGTTGTAAGTACAATTTAATGCTAAGCAATACAATAATAAGTAGCATGATAGTTATAATTACTTTAAAAAAACATCATTTAAATAGAAATTCCACTGCTGAATCATTTTGCCTTTGGTCATCGAAACTAGATTTCCAAAAGGATACACTTTAAATCATGTCAATTTCATTATGTTTTCTCTTAGTCAGATTTACATTGCTCACTAATTTTAACTTTTAACTGATTTTTATGTACCAACATTGCTTTGTTTTTCTTTTTTCCTTTAATCTTGTACACTAATGGTCCAATTTGTTCCACTACTTCAAAAAGGCCTTGCTATCCCATGACCCTTCCATTTGGAACATTTTTACCAATACTTTTGTTCCGCAGGGAAGGTTTTCTTCAGGGGTTAATATTGGCACCTTTTTGTATAGACAGAATGCTTGCTCCCTTGCATTATAGTCACATACCTTTTTTTTTTTTACCTGTAAACAGATCAGACATTCTTCTACAATTAGCCTACAGACCTTTTTTAAACTTGGGTTCCAATATTTTTTCTTTTACAACCGCCCATAGCTTATCAGCTCCTACATGTCCCAGTATTTGGTGATTTAACTTGACCAAATGCGGTGCCAACCGAAATGGTACATGTGGCAACTGTAGACACTTAGAGGCAGTGTATGCATAATACTCCCTTGGTGGTATTCTCGCTAGGCTGCACTAATCATTTTCAATTTCTTCTTTTAAGTTCTGTTGTTTTTGAATATTTATAAGATCTCCCACTATTGACTCTTCATCTAGCTCTTTTAAGGCACGAACGTCTACACTGGTGTACACATATTCTGGAAGTTCTTTTCTGTCTTGTGCTACTTGTTTTGCCAATGTGTCAGCTGGCGCATTTAACCTGAAAATTTTTACTTGTCAGTTTTTGATTCAGTTTTTGATGTGCTTTTACTTTCAAAATGCTGTACTGTCCCTGTTGATTTGACATTGTTATAAATTTATGTATGTCTTTCAATACTTCAGCATGCTGTAATGGTCTGCCTGTCCACAAATCCTCACCTTACTCAAGTGTCCATATGCAGTCTTAAAGAATTTACTACATTAGCACTGTCTGAGAAAATGTTAACAGGATTGTAATACTTTAGCACATACAGTACTGCCTCCAGTTCAGCTCTTTGAGCTGACATATGCCCTGGTAACTTGATTAGTTTGGGAGAACCCACCTATGGATTCTCCGGAACTATGTCAAGCGCTGTCCAGTATTTGCCTTTGTCCCAAAACCTTGCTCTGTTTACACAGATGGGTGTCTTAAAGTGGTCAAAATTCAGATGCCAGAAATTGTAAGTCAGGTGACATTATTTTCTCTAAGCAGTTATGCTGTTTTCCTTCAGATCCCATGTGATTTGGCAAATAATATGTGTCCCCTGTCTGTATTGTGACAGTTTTCATTCTGAAAAGTGCCATCCATTTTGCAAAGACTGCCTGACTAATACCATCTGTGATTTTACTCACCTCAAAATTGTCTACCAGAGCTTTTTACTGTCTGGTGTGGTGTTTGTACTATAATGCTGGAAAATACAGTTAGATACTCAGTTTCTTAATACCCCAATAAATGGCTAATAACTGCTGTATGCAGGGGTGACAGCCCAATTCCACTGGACTCATTTTTCGAATACAGAAAGTAACTGGACATAATGTTTTTTCCATTCTGTTGTCGCCACCATGTGGCCATTCTTGTAATAGTACCACATATAATGTTTTCTTCCCTGTTGCTGCTTGTAGCACAAACAGCAGTCTTGGTGTGGGTGCTATTAATTCTGCAGCTTGTGCTAATTTTATTTTCATTTGTGAAAATGCCTTATCCTCATGGGGTCCCCACTGTAAAAAGGTAGAGTTTTTCTGTTCCTGTAACATTTTGTATACAGGAACAGCCACAGCTGCATAATCTGCTATAAATTCCCTATTGTAATTCATGATTTCCATGAATTTAAGTAGATCTGCTATAGTCAATGGCTTTTCCGTTTGTAAAATGCCTTGCACACGTATAGGGCAAGGAGACCTTCCTGACAGTTTTATAATAGTAGCTAGGAACTTAACTTCTTGTGACATAAACTGCATCTTTTCACTTTTAACCTTAAACCCTGCCTGCTGTATAGTATGGAAAACATTTTTAAAAGCCATAAATGCTCTTCTACTGACTCAGACTGGATTAATATGTCATCAGTATAATGTAACACTGAATCATTCTTTTGCAAATGTTGCAGTATGGATCCTACTGTCTGGCGAAAAATAACTCGACTGTTTTGAAATCCCTGAGGTAATCATGTCATGACATATTGTTGCTTTTTAAATGTAAACTAAAATTGTGGCCAGTCTGTTCTCCTGAGTGGTAGTGCAAAAAAGCCATTTGCTAAATCTATTACTGTAAACCACTTACTTTGTGGCTTAATATGTGCAGCCAACTCTGGAACTCCAGGAATCAAATGTGCTCTAGGAGTTGTGTATTGATCAACCAGGATACTTGATTTTAAATTTGTACCAACCCACTATGGTTATTTAAGAACAAGTAGATTATTTATTCTGAAGAAGTTTCACATGATGAAATGAAGTGCTTCAATCCAATAAAGTGTTATTCAATTTGTATTGCTGGAGCTATGTGTTTCCTGTTGTCCTGGTACACTGCTGAGGGCTACACCTTCATTGGACTACTGCTGCTGTTTTCTGGTCACTAGTGCAGTTTTTGTCGATTCAGCTGTTCACTTTGTGTTTGCTAAGTCTTTATATACTGTTCTTTTCACACACTTTAGATCCTGTTTTTCCTCTTAGTATCTCTTTTCTGATTTTGTAAGGAAGCATCTGTGAGGAAACACTTCTGTTGATGCTTGTGAGAAAGCATGTAATATTCACTTTTTAGAGTTGTGTTTCTGCTGAAAAGGAAACATTTTGTGAGAAAGCATGTACAAAATTGTTTTTCTGCAGATATTATAAAACAGCATGTCCATTCATCTGTGAGAAAGCATGTCAAACTTCCTTGCTGATATTGTGAGAAAGCATACAGAATTGCTGTTTAGAATTTCTGCTGATTCTGTAAGGAAACATGTTCATTAACAGATGTCCCTTGTTTTTCACAACACTACTTATTTTAGTCACGGTTATGTCACATAGTATGGATGCTCATTTTATATTGCTAAGCTCTATTCCTACATTTAAGCAAACTTTTACTTTATGCTTTATTTATTTATTTTTGCATATTTACAGCAAAATTGATTTTAACCTTTCTTCATTGTTTAGCACACTCTAACACAAAGGTGATCACTTTGTGATTTGACCAGTAAGGACATTACACAAAGGGGTCGGGTGCAATGTTCCCTCATATTTGTGAGTACCAGATCTGGGATATTTGTACCCCAGCTAGGTGTGCAGACTAACTATTCTGGGTGTTTGTTTTGACAAAAGCTAGAAATCTTTGGGCCTGCATGCTAGTGGTTGTATACATATCCCAGTTTATGGAACAATAGTTGAAATCACCCATGAATATGGCATTGTGCTGAATTATGAGTGATTCTAGTGCATTCATGTATGTGGTATGGTTATCCTTGGTCACAGACAGGGACCTATAACTAGCAAGTATATGGTACTGGACTTTACATAAGGTTATTTGGACAAGGAGTAGCTCAAGCATGTCATATTGTTTGACCAATCTTGAGGTGTGCTTTCTTTTTATGTAGCTTGATACACCTCCACCTCTTGTCCTTTCTTTTGCAGTAGCTGGTCTAAATGTGTGGAAAGCATTGTAGCTTGTACTCCCAGGGTGCCTTACATGGCTTTAAACCATATCTCAGTAACTGCACAGACATCAATCCTTTCCAGAGTGAGGAGCACTTCCAGGGAGTGGAGCTTCTTGCTGAAATTCCTAGCAGTGAGCAGTAACACCTTTAGTTTATCTTGCATATAATTAACTATGTTGGAAGGTTTATCAGTTTGACATTGCCTAAAAAGGCACTGCAAGGGAAGATAATGGTTTAGCCAATATTCAAAAGCCTAGTGGGGACAGGTGCAGACTATGCTTGGCAAAGCAGTGAGGTCAGTTGATCATGGTGGGAGGCTGGCATAATGGTTAACGTGTCTACCTTACAGACAGAAGGTGCAGGGTTTGATTCTCAGATGGAGTAACTGGCTAGGCTTAAAATGGCACACAAGGGCAGTTAGCCTAGTACTAATCTATGAACCTATGAACCTATGGCCTTCCAAACTGACAAATATTGGACCCCCACAGAATGCAAATAACTAAGCCAATTCCTAAAGTCAATCATTTTCTGTTTATATTGTGGTATTATCCTTGGAGAAGGTAGAATGCTGCTCAATGCTAATCTTATATGCTCTATCACGTCACTCTTCATATTGTCCAGGGAGATACATCTCAGGTCATTAACACTCACATGAACTATGAAAGAGTTATACAGGTACTTGTTTTTCAATGGCTTTTGTGCATGTGAGATCTGGTGGATTTTTGCCCCTGATAGACAAGTTAACTGTGACTGTCTCCTTAATCATTCTGGTGAGGGGGGGTGGATTTTTGCCCCTGACAGACAAGTTAACTGTGACTGTCTCCTTAATCATTCTGGTGAGGGGGGGAGGGCATCAGTGTGTCTCACAACAGAGCCTCCAATGAGCAACATAATGGGTTGTGTGGCAGTTTGCCTTAAGGGCTTAGAAGATGAGACACAGTGAGATGTGGTTGTATGTATCCTGGAGATTGTTGTCTTTGTAGGGTGTTTGGGAGGTTGCTGAGGGCAACATATTGGAGGCTTCTTTTGGGTAGATTGCATTTAAGAGCCTCAGCATATGTGAGTTTATGTGTTTGATCCATTGTAGGTGTAGTCTGTGTTACTAACAGCCTGTTTGGAGATATATGTGTCTGTATGCAAGAACTTTGTTTTCAAAGACAAACAGAACTGGATATAAGGACTGCCTAGGTCCACGTGGGTGGGGCAACAGGACTAAAGAAGGAAAGGCCATTCTAGACTTCTGTATGGCAAATGGCTTTATTGTACCCAACACATGGTTCAGAAAGAGAGAGAGAGAGAGAGAGTCATAAGATCACATACAAGAATGGCCAACATGCAATTCAGGTGGACTTCCTCCTAATAAGGAAAGGGCACTGGCATAGAATCAATGACTGCAGTCATCCCGAGTGAAACAGTCAGCCCACAGCATAAACTACTGGTTGCCAAAGTCAGAGAAGGCTCTAAGTCAACAGAGACCAGGCTGAAGACTTGGACATTGACAGGGGAGAAAGCACAATAGTTTAAGGAGTTGCTCAGGCCTCATGTACCCCAAGAAGAGAATGAAATAGGTGGAGTTGAAAAAGAATGGCAGAGCCTCAAATCATCATGTGTGAGGACTACAAAACAGAAACGTGACCGAACCAGGTATGGAAATAAGTTACATAAGGAAAGCTGGTTGTGGAATGCAGAAGTCCAGGAAGTCATCAAAAGAAAGAAGGAATGCAGGAAAAAGTGGTAAATATAAAAGACAGACCAGGCTAGGAAGGAATACTGGTTGGCTAACAAAGAAGCTAAGAAAGGAGTTGCAATAGCAAAGAACAGGGCATTGGAGGCACTCTACCAGTGTCTGGAAAGTGACTCAGCATGTGGCACAAAGAAACTATATCACATTGCAAGACAAAGATAGAAAGATAAAGAAGATAGTCAGACACCCTTCATAAGGGATAACAGCAACAACCTGCTCACCAGTCCACAGGCCATCAAAGACAGATGGAAGGAGTATTTCCAGCAGCTTCTGAATGAAGAAAACCCCATAGAAGCTGTACTGTTCCAGGCACAGCCTATAATGAGAGAAGAAGAGGAGACCACCCTAGAAGAAGTAAGAATAGCAATAAGAAAATGAAGTCAGGGACAGCCGCAGGCTCAGATGAGGTCACAGTAGATATGATAAAGATGCTAGGTGAGATGGGGAGAAATGGCTCCTGAGGGTACTCATAGAAGTGTGGAGAGAAAGGTGTATCCCAGATGAATGGAGAATAAAAATATTAGTGCCAGTGTACAAGAACAAAGGGGACTTTTCCACAACTGTGGGCAATACAGAGGTATCAAACTCCTATCACACTGCATGAAAGTTCTACAGAGGGAGAATGATAAACGGATATGTAAAGTAGTAGAAACTAAGATGGGAGATGAGCAGTTTAGATTTAGATCAGGATGCAGCACCACTGACCTGATGTTTGCAGTGAGACAGATAGTTGAGAACAAGCTAGAGATGAGGAAAGAGTCCAACTGAACATTCCTAGACTTGGAGAAAGCATATGACAATGTCTCAGGAAAGCTGATTTGGGCAGTACTGTGGTCATCTGAAGTCCTAGAAACATTGATAGAATTAGTGCAGGCTATGTACAAGGACCCAATGACTCAAGTACAAAGAGTTCAGTCTCACAGAAGGGTTTCCAGTGGGACTAGGTGTGCACCAGTGTTCAGCTCTGAGCCTCTGTTGTTCACAATGGTGATGGACTACATTAGCAAACAGGTCGGAGGGGACAGATTTAACAAAGTTGTTGCATGCAAATGATGTGGCATTACAGATTCTGAGCAAGAACTTCAGCAAACAGGGGAACGGAATGCAAAACTGAAGGCACATGAGATGAAAATGAGTAAAGATAAGACAGTGGTAATGGCAGCAAACTGGGGAAATCAAAAGAAGATGAGAACTGAGGACAGAAGGGAAGATAGTGGAACAGGTTAACAGCTTCAAGTATTTGGGAGGGGTGGTTGAGGAGAAAGGAAGTCTGAATGAAAATGTTAAAACTAGAATCAGAAGGGCTGCAACCAACAGGCACAGAGTGTTAAGTGTAGTGTATGACAGAAGATGCCAAAGAAGCTGAAAAGAAAGGTGTACAAAACAGTGGTGCGACCAGTACTACTGTATGGCACATAAACCTGGGTAGTAAAGGCTGAGCAGATGAGGAAGCTAGAGGTGATGGAAATGATGTGTCTGAGAAGGGTGGTAGGATTACACTGTGGGACAGACAAAGAAATAAGAACATAACAGTAGAAGTCATTGCTCCAATTGCAGAAAACCTCAAAGAGAACAGATTACGGTGGTTCTGGCACACGTGCAGAAAAGCAGAAGTCAATATGGTGAAAAAGATTTGGGACAGACAGGAAGATGGTAAGAGGAAATGTGGACATCCAGCAAAGAGGTGGATGGACTGTGTGAGAGAAGATCTGTGACAGTCGGGCATGAATGTCGAAGAAAGCAGGAGTGTGGCATTGAATCGAGAGAGATGGCAACAGTTAACACAACACCCCAACCCCATGTAGAAAATGGGAAGAAGGCGGTTGATGATGATGATGATGATGATGACAGCACAGTGTGATTACAACTCTCACATATTATCTCAGTCTGCTTAAGAGTAAGGTGGTTGCCAGTCATCTAATAACAAGTTTAAGTGGAAACAAGCAAATAAGAGAACTCTGAATATAATGAAAAGTTTTCCTTTTGCAATAAATGTTTCAGCTTGTCTTTAGAAGCCTGCAGCTGAGGATTACATTTTTTCTCTAATGTTTCCATGAAGACAAGCTGATAAAAAAGCCAGAATACTGACTTCTTCAAGGCTATAAATTAATGTTTTTTGAAAGCATGCAAGTTGTTTTTCACATCTAGGAGAACAAAAATAAAAAAAGGAACAGACACTAATTATCATGGTCATCATCTGTTCATACTTTCACAAAACATTACAAGACTGATGTTTTTTCTAAGAATAAAGCAGGGTTTGCTTGATTAGATTTACTAGGTCTTTTGGACCAGAACCTTGTTCAGGGTTCCTCCTCCCTGTCTTCTTAATGACTAAGGAAATCTCCTCTATGTTAATAATACTGCAACATTAATAATGGAAGGACATTTGTGCAAGAACGTACCATAAGAGTAGAAGTCTGAATGATCACTGTTGTAGTATTACATCCCTCCCTCATTTCCCCCTTCTTTCTTTCAATGTCGTTTGGCTGGGCTGAGTTATTTTATATTTTCCACCTCTTTTTTGACTAGTACATATGTCTGTGGTTGCCTCAAGCAAGTTTTGATCCATACATCTTTTATTTACCTCTACCTCTGTTGAACTGAGGGCATACATTGGGTGTACAGTATAAGAAGAGGGTGCCCAGGCTTTGGTATGCTGCCTGGATGTACAGACATCCTTGGCAGGGTATCTCATAGAATAATACTGAAACAGTCACAGGCTGGACATCTACTGTTATGGAAAGTTTTTACACAATTGTACTATCAGTTTCAGTTTTATTGAGTTGCTTGAACGCAAGCACCATTAGAAATAAAGCACAGATGGAAAATAAAAATAATCTTAATACTAATCAGACACTGACAGAATCATAAATTAAACATTGTGCAAACAATTAATTGCTGAAGAAATAAACTGCACACCTGACACACCTGCCTGTTTACAAATTTGCTCATGTGTTTCAATTGTAGTACTGGTGATGGTGGAGCATGTAGTGCACTGATGGTCACAGATGTCAACCAGTATAACACACACAGTGTACAGCTTTGAAAATGCAAACCAAAACATGGCTGTGCAAAACATAACTATTATAATGTACTGAAATGGGTAATTTAGTCCCCTTTTCTTTCATCCTTAAAATACCATCCCAAATCCACTGAAAGTTTCACGGGCCAAAATTAAATCTTCAAGTATCTTGCAGTAACACTACAAAATAAAACACATAATTTTTGAGTGTTTCATACCATTCTGAAAAACAGAATCTTTAATTTGCTCTCTTGTAGTTTGTACTATAGATCTTATTGGGGGCAAAGGCATTTTTGATTTTCGTGTATTAAAAATGAAACAGGTACTCTTTTACTGCATCTAAATCCATTGTATTGGGTAGAGGCATTAGTTAGATATGGAAGTTTGGGCTACATAAAATATTTTTTTTTAAATAAAACACCTTTATTGAATTATCTTTTGTGACACAGGCAAACTTAACAGTTACATAAAAGCAATCAAATCTTGTTAACAAGTTCACATTTACTAACATTATATAGTTCATATATTGTTCTATACAATATAATCAAAACAACATTACACACATCATTCAACTCCTACCTTCTATTAAACCTCATTCCTCCTCCAAAACACTTTTCCTTTATGTATTGTTCCCGCAATTCCCATGTTTTCTAGTAAAACATGTTTCTATGTAATTTGATCATACCCATTTCTAAAGATTTCTAAAGATTTCACTTCTGGTTCTTTTATCTCTGTTACAATATTCACTACGTCAAATATAGTTAATTTAGACTTTTCAATTTCCAGTAATTGCTTTTTTGGCAGCCACCAGAATCAAACTTAACAAAGTCTTACTATGTCTTGGTCATTCATCTCCTGTTGTTTGTTGTTGTTGTTTGTCTTTCGGCTTTTCCCAGTTAGGGGTCGCCACAGCGGAAATCCGGTCCGCTAATGATTGGCAGTAGATCTTCATGAACGCCGAGGTGCCAGCTCAACGTCCAACCTTCAACGAAGACAAGACCATTTACGCATGTCTTTCGAATGCCCACCCAACCGCGGGGAGGACATGCAGATCATTCATCTCCTGTATCCCAGCTCAAAAATAAACCATCAATTCCTTAGTTACACTCTCTTCCTCGCCCAGTATTCCTGATGGAGTACTCTGCTGAGAATGTTTAAAGTCTGCCAGTTCATTATACTAGGAGAACAAATGCTCTCAGGTACCTCTTTCTATCCCATTACACCTCCAACATTTGCCATCTACCTGATGAAAATTCTTTGGAGTCTGCTTTTAGTATAAAAGTACCTAGGCAAACACTTGCAGGCAAAAATCCTAAATCTTCTAGACTTTCTTGCATATTTGGGAGACATACATAAGTCATCCCATTGTTTCTTGGTGAATTGCATATCTAAGCTCTCTTCCCAATCTTTTCTGACCTGTTCTGATTGATTTCTAAAGTTAGTGTAAGATATTTAATATGCCCTACTAATTATCTGTTTTTTAACAGCAACTTCTGTTTTCTGTTTAAAAACTCAACCAGTGCAGGGCTTTCATTTAGGATTCTGCTATCCCCTTCTCTTTGTCTATACTCTGGTATCAATCCCTGATAGGGAAGGCAATGGCTAGCCTGCAATCCAAATGTCTTCTTGGCCTCTTCCTATCCTATTAACTTTCCTTCCCTTATTATTTGTTCCCAATACCTTGGTTCCTTGGCCAACTTCCTCCATTAAATTACAATCCCATCTTGTCTATTTTCTGTATCCCTAATTGCAGTCATCTATATTAGCAGAATCTCCTTTCTCTATTCCTGCAATGGATTAGTTTTTAGTATACTTTCTGCTACTTTATGAATATAATATTGTTGTTATTCTCCTTAAGGACCTACAACCAAAATCCCATTATTTCCTTATTTCTTGAATTACTCCACCACCACTCCATCATCATCCCTTTCCACTTCGAATTGTAGCCTTTTGTTTGCATAAACAAGAGCTTCTAGTTTCTCAGTTTTAGTATTACCCTTTGTTTAATCTCTTCCCACATATTCTTGGCTGCCATAACTGAATCCTTTTCAATCCATACTCGTAAAGACACAGCCTTTGTTTTATCTTTGTTAATTTTATATCCTGAAAAAAAGACATATCTGTCTCAGAACATTCCACAACATTGAGATGTCCTTTTCCTGGTTCCATCAGGTACAAAATAATATCATCTGCAAATAAAGCCATCTATTCTTGAACACTATACCAATTATAACCTTGAATTTCTGAGTCCCTTAATTTCTTTGCCAGTGGTTCTAAATATAATGCAAATAACAAAGGGGAAAGAGGGCACTCCTGCCTGGTTACACTATTCAGACACAACTTATCACAGCGAAACCCTCCCATGATGACTTTTGCCTCAGATTCCTCATACCTCATCTTAATTAACCTTATCATTGTATCAGGAAATGCAAGGGCTTCCATTGCCCTACTCATAAAATCCCAGCTTACTCTGTTGAGTGCTTTGTCTACATCAAGACCCTCCCAATACAGCGGTATTTTCTTATATTCTTCCCTCTAGATCATCACTGTTATTTGTTGTCAAATGTGTGTCCCCCTCCACAAACCCACATTGAGCCATATCTATCAATTTTGACATCTTTTTAATTCTTTTAACTATTATACACATAAACACTTTATAATCACGGTTTAACATTGAAATGGGCCTATATAAATTTATTTATTTTATTTATTTTACATTTGTTGACCGGGCTAGTCTAACTGGACATATATCCGTTTACAGCAGAGGCCCGGGGAGAAAAGCTCCAGTACAGATAAAATCACAGTGATTTTTAACAGTAAAAAATTATTCTTTATAGAATTATACAAGGTACAAGAGAGAACAGCAATAACATTTAAATACTTGTAAGTCAAGTTCTACAAAAAAATAAAAACTAAATACTGAAGTTAAAATAATAGAAGGCATACCTTAAGATTCAACTCTCAACGCTAGAAGGTGTCAGGTAGGAGCTCAGTAAGGGGTCAGGAAGAAAAAAAAAGGCGTATTGAGACATACTTTCAGTCGGGATTGGTACAAGGACATAGCCATTGAGATATAAGATGTTCTTTGATTTGTCTTTTGAACAGAGAGGTAGACTCTAGAGTAGCTATTTCTTGAGGGAGTAGATTCCAGTGTTTACCTATGGAATTTGAAAATAACGCATCCCCAGCTTTATTGTATGATTTAGTTATAGATACTAGGAACTTATTGGCAGAACGAAGTGTGGCTAGGTTCTTATAAGGAGAAATAAGTTTAGCCAGACTTGGAGTATTATCAGGGAAATGAAGGGTCTTATGAATGACAAGTAATTGTTGGTAGAGTAAGTGGTTATTTAGTTCTAGCCAATTTAGTTGTTTGAGGTTGTGACAGTGGTGAGTTCTAAGGGGAGTAGCATTAATGAATCTAGCTATACTATTATAGCAGGTAGAGAGTTTGTTAATGTTATTTTTAGATAGTGTGGTATATATAGCTGAAGCATAAAAAAGGGTGGAAAGCAGGTGGGTTTGTGCAATGGTTTTTCTAGCTGCTGGGTTAAGGAAGGGTTTAATTCTGTAGAGTGTCCCAATTTTTTTATTAACAGCTTTAATAGTAGTGTTAATTTGGTCATCAAAGTTAAGATGGTTGTCAATGGTTACACCTAATAGTCGAGTGGTATTGTCGGGGTTAATACAGGTAGAATTATTTGAGGAGATAGTGAAGAATGGTGTAGGAGATTTATTAGTAGGAGTAAAGAGAAGAAGCTTTGTTTTTTTTGGGGTTAAGGAGGAGGCAGTGCTGCGTAAACCATTTTTCAACGTTATGAAAGGCTGTTTGGGTGATGGACTGGAGAGAGGAAACATTTGTAGCAGAGCAGATCAACGTTGAGTCATCTGCATATTGGATGCAGGTTGCTTGTGGCACATTCAAATAAAGGTCATTAATAAATAATGAGAAAAGAAGGGGTCCGAGGATAGATCCTTGTGGAACACCAACATTTACTGGGAGTAAGGATGATAGGTTGTTCTCCCAAAGCACTGCTCGTTGCCTGTTTTCAAGATAGCTTCTAAACCACTGTAAAGAATGTGAGCTTAGAGAGAGGAGGTTGAGTTTTTCAAGAAGTATGTTATGGTTAACCATATCAAAAGCTTTTGATAGGTCTATAAATAGTGCAGAAGAGAAACGATTATTGTTTCGATTATTATTGATGGAGTCAGCAAAGGAAAGAAGGGCAGTTGTAGTGCTATGGTGAGGCCTGAAACCATGTTGACAGTCAGCTAGAAGTTTGTTTTGAAGAAGGTAGTTAAGAAATTGTTTGTGTATGCACCTTTCCATTATCTTAGCTAATGGGGAGAGTAAGGCAATAGGACGATAGTTGGATAGTTCACAAGAAGGGCCCCCTTTATGTAGGGGAATTATGTGAGATATTTTCCAAATGGTAGGGATTTTTCTTTCAGAGATGGTCCTATTAATCAGAATAGATATACGGTAATAAATAGCTTTTGCAGCAATTTGTAAGTATTCAGATGGGAGTTGGTCAGCAGATGGGGTACAAGGTTTTAGTTTTAAGAGAAGCTTATATATAATAGACGATGAGACAGGTTGGATTTGAAAGGCTTTAGTAGAGGCTGGAGAGATATTTTGTGAGGATGCAGTAGGTGTCGGTAATGAGTTGGCTAGGGTTAGAATGGCTTCTGTAAAGTAGTTATTAAAGGCATCTGGGATCTGAGTAGAGCTGTTAAGGTTAAATCCTAAAGGGATAGGAGTAGGAGAATGTCCTGGTTTAAGAAGTTTATTAACACCTGACCAAAATTTTTGAGGGGTATTTTGAGTAGTTTTTTGAAGATGAAGATAAAATTCCTTTTTGTCTCTTAGAGTATCTTTCTTGGTAGTATTTCTTAACTGTTTATAGAGGAGATGATCAGATGGACATTTGGTAGCTCTCCATTTAGCCCAGATTTTATTTCTAAGGATAATTTTTTCTTTTGTTTTCTTTGTTAGCCAAGATAGATCTGATGGGTCTTTATTGCCTTAGGTATTACAGCCGCCACAGCTTTTTTCCAGGATGTTTGTGCTTCTCCTCCTTTTAAAATACTGTTAAACAAAACCTTCCAGATATTTATCACTTTCTTCCATCCTAAATTCCAAACCTTCACTGGAATAGCATCTATTTCCCATAGATTGGTTATACATCACCATTTTTATCTCATCTCCTCCTATCTTAACTGTTGTTTTTTGGGCCTTATCTACCTCTAACCTTGGCATATTTAAGTTTTCCATAAATATTTCCATTTGTGCTTTTTCTTTTCTATCTCCACTTCTCTGCTTTATACACATTTTCATAAAATTTCCAAAATATCTCTAATACTGCTACATGATCTCTGGTTATTTATCTTGTTATAAGCTCCCTAAGTTTGGCATTAACCCATTCTACTTGCTGTTGCCTAAATTGTTGTGCCAAAAGTTTTTGTGCTTTGGAGTTATTATCAAAAAAAAAAACAGCTGCTTAACAGCAATCTTTCTAAACTCACGCATATTATCCAAGTAAGCTATTATTTCCTCTTTAGCACTCTGCAGTTGCACCTATTTTTTCTTGTTACTGCTTAACTATATCTCTTTTCTTTTATTTGTACATTATTTTTAAATTCCACTTTTGTTTTATTCCACTCAGTAGTTATAACGTCTGGAGTACTTTCTATTTTCCCTAATACTCCTGGGTAATTTTCATTATCCATTCCTTACATTTCCCTTTTTTAATAGATAGGTGGGGAAGTGCCAGTGGCTCAACTTTACTTAATTATTCTGCATTTGTATCTTAGTAACTACTAGTGTATGATCTGAAAAAGTTATTGGATGTGTGTCAAAGTTTTCAATTAAAATGGACATGTTCCTGTGAAATACAATTTCTACCAAGTCTATCTCAGTTATTATACTTTAGAGAATAATGTGCAACTCATCTCCGAGTTCCTGCTACTGAATTCACATCTTGCATACCAAACATTTTCATAATTTTTTTCAGAAATCTACTCCTTTTCCCTTCTAGGCCGCCAGATGCATCTTCATTGTTGCAAATCAAATTACAGTCCCCACCTGTATATAATATTCCATGCTGATTATTTCTCCAAAGAACAGCAGCTTAGTCAGTGTAATCTAAATCCCTTGTCAGTAGCCAATCACTACTACAAATCTGCTATTATTATGTTGTTTTCCATTTTCTATTACTACTGGAGCTACTCTAGCAATTGATATTAGTACTCCACTTTTCCTGTGTTCCAGATATTCTGCAGAATATCCATAGGTTCACAGGTATATATGTTGGTACTAGGCTATCAGCCCTAGGGCCTATACAAGCCTAGCCATAACAATTCCCTAGCTCTTTCTTCCCACACTATTTACTTCCCTGGACCCCTGTCTAGCAGGGTGACTGACGTGATCCCCGGGGTGAATTTCCTTTCTCCCATCCGATCGTCAAGGTTTCTTTTGAAGAGGGCCAAAGAGGCACTCTGCTTGACATGTATGGGGAATCTATTCCGGAGTCTGGGGAGTCTCTGGGTCAGGAACCTATCTCTTCAGCATGTTTTGTTTATTGTGATGACAAGGTTTAGATCCCTGGAGTGTGTGGCTCTAAGGGATTGGGATTTTTTTAAGTGTAGCATGTTCAACAGCTCTGGGTTTGACATGGCCTTGTATGTTAAGCAGAGATCGCCTCTGAGTAGATGATATGCGACAGAGTATAGCTGGAGTATTTTAAGGTGGTCAGCATAGGGCATCTGCTTTAGGCCTGTGGTTCTTTTAGTGAGGTATTTCTGAGGCCTTTCCAGTTGTTGCAGATGTCTTGAGAGGTACATACCAAATGGGACGTTGTATTCTATAATGGGTCTAATGAGGGATGAGCACAGTGGGACAATGACCTCTTTTTTTCTGGATGAAAATCCCTTAGTGATGAGGTGTGCCACATAGAAGGATTTCCTGACTGTTGTGGTGATGTGGTTATCGAAGGTGAGACCACTGTCCACCTGTGTCCCTAAGTCTCTTATCACACTTTCGGTGTTTAGTGTACTGCCACCTATATGGTAATTCACGGGTACATGTTTTTTCCCAAAGGGGATAACTATACATTTCTTGGCATTGAGCTTGAGCCCATAGCTCTGGCACCAAGCATCTTTTTCAGTAAGGCCCTTTTGTAGAGTATCCATATCATTTGGGGATTCAATAATGGCTCCCAGTTTGCAGTCATCTGCGAACTTTGTTAGCCAGAGTCCCTTACTGTTGGCCTGTACTTCAAAGAAGTAGATGCCAAACAAGTGCGGTCCCAGGGCTGAACCCTGAGGTACTCCACTTGTCACTTGTATGGAGCTGGATATGGAGTTGGCTACTTTTACAGTATGGGTTCTATCAGTAAGCCAGTTAGCAACCCATTGGGTGATGTAGGGATTAATGCCCAGTTTAGTAAGTTTATCTATGATTCCAGAGTGGGGGATGGTGTCAAAGGCCTTGGCAAGGTCTAGATAGGCTGTGTGAACCACCTTACCATGGTCCATGGCTCTGGAGACTGATTCAAAGAAGTCAAGCAGGTTCAGGAGACAACATTGGCCCTTCACAAACCCAAACTGGGTGGGGTCCCGTGTTTGAAGGTTGCCACTGTCTTTGTTTATAAGTTCCATGATAATACGCTCCATGGCCTTGCAGATAAATGTGTCTCCTATTGCATTAGTGTTGGCACTCTGCACTTATTAATATAATTATGTATTCTTTCCTTTTTGTCTATACCTGTGAGACCGTTTCCATTCCATGACAATAGGGAAAGTGCTGTCATTATGATAAGAAGTTATTATTCCCATCTATTATGTATGGCATTTTTTTTTTAATTTCTAATTCCAGCTTTTGTGATATATGCGTACAATAATGTTTGGTAGTTAATCCTTTACACAGTTTATTCTTATCACCAACATTTGAACCAATGGCACATTTTACAAAACTTTTTGTTTTAATAAAAACTCTCAAACAAAGAAACAAAAACACCCCTAGAACACCCCCTTAACCTATTAATTTAATACAAACTACATAACTATGTACATCTTTAACTAATGAAGTTTAATCCTCCTAAAAGGATCATTTGTGCCAAATACTCAGCTGCTAACACAGGCCCTAGTTAACCTGAAATTGAGGTTAGCCATGCTAAGATGCATGTTATTGCCTGTGCTTCTAATAACACTAATTTGTGTCTGTTCTTTTTTTTTAATCTTTATTCCCTCTCCCCTTCCCCCAATGCGAAAACTACTTGCATACTTTCAGAAACCATTAACTTTTTGCTTTGAAGAAACCAGTGTTCTGTCTTTTATAGAACTATTATTAGCTTGCCTCCATGAAAAAGTAATAGAAAAAATTAAAATGCATTCTTCAACTGGTGCAGCCCGAAAGACAAGCTGAATATGTATTGCTAAAGGAAAACTTTTCATTACATTCAGTGTTGTCACACTTACTTGTGTCTTCTTAAAATGTTTTACTAGATTAAGCAAAGGGTCTTAATCCAGACATTCACCTATGCAAAAGTAAGAGATAACATATCAGTTCTACGTATATTATTATCTGAGTACTTTTACACCCCATCTCCCACCTCAACAACCCAAGATTACAGGCTATTAACTTAAACATGCTTTTGTCTAGCTTTTTTTCTCTTTTTGTATTGTAATGCATACATTTCTTAATACCAGAAAAGAAGAAAGAAAGAGGAGAGGAAGAAAAAAGGCACCTGTTTACTTTAATAACATTATGTAATACAAAAACAACTAAAATGTTTTACTATAAAATAAGCAATTTTTACTGCGAAAAGTTTCATAGAAATAATGTTAAGAAAAAAATTGTTTTACTTGCGGCTAACCTTTTTCTTCCTCTTTCCCTCCCCTCAGAGTCCTTCCAAACATTAACATGAAGTGAGACATATTTCAATTCCTCAAAGTCAACAAAAGTCCACTCTTTGCACTTAGTCTTATACAGCCATATTTCACAAAAGGGATTGATGCTTTGCAGTCTCACACCTATATTTCCTGTTTATCTCCCTCTCCCAACCCTAGATTCTGGTTCAGTTCCATGGTGCTTCAAATTCTTCTGGTCAACTCCTGTGCTTTTCTCTGTCTCTCAAGTATTCTCCTTTGGAACAGTGGAAATGTTTCATTGGCAAAGTCTCTCCCTGTGCTTTATTATCAGAAGAATGAGAAGCAGTGTCTACTACTTGATGGCTCATTTTTGTTGGAGAAATGTTTTCATTTCCTCCTTAACCTGTGCTGCATCAAACAATGACATTGATCCTCCAGGAAAAAATATTCTGATGACACATGGATTCAGCAGCTTCAATCTCACACCTGCTTCTCAACACTCCTTGATTACTGGAATAAATTTGTTTTTCTTCTGCCTGGTATACAGTGAATAATCATTTTCCACAAACAATCCACTGTAGCCAACGTTTAATAATTTGCTATTTTGCCACAGTTTTGTTAGGATCAACTATTTCTGCTGGTAGGTTTGCATCTTTACTAATAAAGGTTTTGGTTGCTTTCTCATGGCCATATTTGGAGCATACACATGGTGTGCTATCTCAATTATGTGGAATATCAGTATAGGTACTTATTTGTGCCATCATAAAATTAATGCAGTCTGTTCCTTTAGTTTCTCTGGTACAGTAGAAAATCTTAGATTGTCCCCATGTGCTCTGTCCTCTAATTCTACCATTTTTGAAACATTTCTTCTTGAGCACTCTCATACTCAGCCAGCCCTTTCTTCATTTCGACCTCTGATTTTTGCAGTTTCATTAGCTCATTTGAATATCTGTTTAAAGTTTCTTCCATTTTTTTCAGCCTTCTGTTATGTCTGCTGTTCACTCCTTCAGTGTTTCATTTATTTTAATCAGCTCTGAGCACATTTGGCTTATTTTTTTCTTCTAGATTACTGGAAGACATGTTTTGTACCAAATCTGGAGCTTAAACAGTTTTTTGCTGAACAGCTGTAGGATTCTTCCTAGTCAGTGTTTTCTCTTCACTTTTTGTAATTTAATTTTCCATCATGGTCTCTTAGTTTACTCCTTGCAGGCATCCAGGCAGTGTACTTACTAGCCAGTAACTGAATTTTAGTCAAGTTGACAATATTTCTGGCTGCAGTTTCTCACTTTCTGTTTTCACACTGGGAGGTCTAAAGTTAAGCTGTTGATCAGTGAAAAGTCAAAGTTGAAGTCTGAGGGCACTGTAGTTTTGATCAAAGCAACCTGAGAAGAATGTTGTATATGGAGGCAAAGAGATATATCTGTAGAGTACGCCACTAATGGACAATGTCCAGAATGATCTCTCTGTTTAACATCTATTCATTAGGCTCTGCTCTAGATCTGCTCAGAAGGTATGCAACTTTATTTCTCCCTGAGGGTATATACAGAGCTTGGAGAAAAAGTTTGTGGTGAGTTGCAATTTCCCAAACTATCAAAGCCAATCAGCAGAGGTGATAAGACTTAGTGTCCCTCCCTGGTGTTGCTATACCACATAACTGTGGTGTTATCTGTTAACACCTGAACAAGACCTGAAGTCCAGAGATGAAGCTGAGACTGAAGAGTTAAAAAAGTGCTTATATCTCTTTTATATACATGTGGTCTCTTCTTTCCTTGCAGGACCAAATCCCTTAGACCTTGACATCCTTGGAATAAGCACTCCACTCCAAATTTGAGGCAACTGTCAAAATCTTGGCAAGAGGGAGGAAAATAAGAGGCATTTCTGGACTAAGTGAAACTTGTTCTTTCCACCATGGAAACTCTTGATTAAGAGTTCAAGAGAAATTTGGAAGTTTAATGAATGACAATGCTAAGTACAAGCAGACTTCAGATACCACTATATCTTTCTCATATGGAGTCTGGCAAAAGGAACCATAGGAATCATTGATGCCATGTAGCCTAGAGCTCTCAGGATCTCTCTTGCAATTGTCATATCCAAAGACAGAAGTTTTTGAAAGTAATCTATCATGAAAATAACACTGTCTTCTGGAATAAAAATGGTCATTGACAAGATTTTTATTCTACAACAGAGGAAAATCCAATCCTCAGACGGAACTAAGCTAGAAAATATATTACAAAATGCAAATGAGTCAAAAGAAGCTCTTGGGGTGAAGATTGTTCAAATAAGGGACAATTTCAATAGTTTGAAATCTGCAGAATGCAATAACAAGAGCTTGGCACTGTGTGAATGTCCTTGGAGCAGTAGAAAGACCAAAGAGTAAAGCAGGAAACTAGAAGTTATATAAAGACATATAAAAACACAAGAATGTCCTAAAATGCAGATGAACAGGGTTATAAATATAAGTATCCTTTAAATCCAAAGTCACCATGAAAGCCTGTGGAAGAATCTTTGGAAGCAAGAACTGAATGGTCAGTACCTTGAAACTTGAGACCTTCAGGAAAATATTGAAGAAGGCAAGATCCAAAACAGGTCACCATGTTTTACTGAACAGTTTGTCTGTGTGACCTTTTTACCATTTGGTGTGTGTGTGTGTGTGTGTGTGTGTGTGTGTGTGTGTGTGTGTGTGTGTGTGTGTGTGTGTGTGTGTGTGTGTGTGTGTGTGTGTGTATACATATATATAATGTATATGTTTTTCAGAATATAATCACAGATATGGCATCCAGGTCCAAGGTGGTCATTGTTCCATTGTATTCAGTGCTCATCAGACCTATTATTGAGTACAGTGTCCCCTTTGGTATGCACCTAACCAGGCACATCTGACAAAGTACAGTTGTGTACACTTACCATAAATGTAGATGTTCGAGTGTATTCACTGTTGCAGTCATTACATTTGGGTAATCTATACCCCTGATGACCTGACATCATGGAAGAAGGGACAGCAACCGACGCAGGACCCAAGACTTTGTTAATCAGGCCGACTGAGGGCAACCTGCCAGCAGATTACCCAAATGTAATGACTGCAACAATGAAACATGAAGAACATCTGGAATGTCTACAGAGGTTCAACACTAAAAGAATACAGGGTATAAATAAGACATCTTGTGCAGACTGTCTCAAAGCCCTATCTCTGTAGTCTGTCATTTTCAGGGTGTTGAGGGGTGATCTAGGCCTAGCATACAAATCATCTTCAGACCCTACTTTGCTGGGCCTCCTTAATATCCGCAAAAAAACAGCACCAGAATTATATGTTCTAAAGACTAAACTTTGCCTATGATATAAACAGGACCTGTTGGAGAGACAGCTATATATCCCACAGGCTACCCCATCTCTGGAACAGGCACCCCATCCATGTGAAGCAGAGTTCCTTTCTAACTCAATTCAAGTGTAATTTGGACAACCAGATGGGAAACTGGAAATTCACCTGTGGTTTGGCACTTATGTCTCTAATGGACACAGGCAGGCTGTGATTGATTCATCTCTCAGGACCCTGCTTCTTAATGTTTCATTTCCCATGCCCTGCTTATACTACCATGGTACCAGAACTCATCAGAGATTTGGGATGCATTGCTAGGCTTAAAAGGGCCCCAGTGGTTGCTAGCCTAGTACAGACCTACGTATATTTGAACCTATAATGGTGAAGGTATCTAACAAGGCTTCTAAAACAGGTGAGAATGGCCAAAGGCTTAGGCACACCCATTTCCAGCACAGCATAATATCACTTCTGGATATCAGAATCTTCTCACGGAAAATACTACATCATCTTGACAATGATGCCTGCAAAGGAAAGCTGCTCTGTAGGGAAATCAGGAGATTAGATATCTTTTTCATCTGACCCATAAGTTCAGGAAAATTAATTTTGGAAGAATAAACCAAAGAATCACCCCTATCTAAATCAGACCCCTCTCTGTCCTCAGATTCACCCCTGTGCCTTTTAATGGGAGAAAAAGAAGAAAGGGGAGAGGTTGCAGGAACAGGAAAATAAGAAGGTGGTCTTAAAAATGATTCTGGCTAAAATACTGTCAGTCCTGCTGAGGATCCCTGACAGACAGATGAGAAACTGTGTGCTTAGTCTTCTGTTCTTCTTTACATTGGACATCTGCACTAACTACATGAGGAGGCTCTGAGCCCTGATACTCCTCAATCAAATTACTGGGAACTGTTACCTAACTAAGATTTGAAGTATGCTGTCCATTCCCTTCAGTATAATAAGTTGTGGTTCCCCCTTCAATTTGCTAGATGTGATGGGTATGCGAGACAAATTTTCCATTTTTTCATACAGTTGTGCTTTAAATGTAGGTGAAATTTTATCGAATAAGTTTTTGTGGGCAAATCAACAGCACGTACTATTTGTATGTATAGATGTGAGAAATGTTCTGCATGTGATTCTGTTTTATGTGGGAAACAGGCATGTTTTGAGAAAATGTTATTCTTGTTCTTCTACCAGAGTATTTTATGCCATAAGGTGTAATAGTCAAGCTCAAAGGTGGTATATTGGGCAAACAAAAAGGGAAGTAAAATAAAGCTACAGGAACATTTTCATGACATCAGAAATAAGATCTCCACTAGTTCAGTAGCTATCCATGCATTTGATGTTTATGAGAGAGGAGTTTTTGATTTTAAGTCTATTGTTCTTGCCAACATTAAATTATTAATAGACGGAGATGTTATTAGGACTTTGAATACATTGCAATCTAAGTTGATTATAAAATTTAGAACTTTGTCATTGTTAGGTTTAAATAATGAAATTTCTAGAAATTTTTTTATCTGATGTTTTTAGCTATGCATTCTATGCTGGTATCACATTAAATACTTAAATTACGTATAATTATTCAATCACTGAATGTGCTATTTAAATGAACATGTTGTTAGAGATTTCTGTTTGATTCCCCTTGAAGGTTTTATAGACAAGGTGACAGGAGTTGTAATAAAGGTTGTTACAAATTTGAAGTATTTCCTAGCACATTTGGGCTATTTTATAGTTTTATTACATTTTAACAGTTTTTTGTGTGTTTATGCAGATGCCATCTTACCATGAGAAAGGGCTTTACAGTTCTGGATCTCTAGATAATTTTTCAAAGAAGACAGGTGACTACACAAAGTCTTAGGCACAAATGCCTGATGGTTAGAACAATCCCTATAAGCGTGTTTGGCACCCAGACAAAAACAATTAATATGGTGATCTCTGTGAGGAATCATCCTCCCACAATCACATTTTCCTCTCTTTGATGAAGAAAATGTTTGCAGCAGATATACTGTAATATTTGGCAAACACAAGACAGGATTTTTCCAGGTCAAAAATCTAACAGTTCACAGACAGCAATGTGACGTATCTCTAATGGCAGTTAGTGCTAGGAGCATTAGTAATATTTTTTACTGGAAAATTTGCTACATTGTCACAAGACTGATGTTGCTACTGTTTGGAAACCAGTTCTGTCAGGGTATAACTATTTTTAGTGTAACAGACATTCTAAGAAAAAAATCAAGTGGAGGTGGTAGGGATTAAAGATTGTTATGAGACCTGTGATTATTACATGTACAGTGATAACACCAATACTGTAGATTATGTAACTATGACAATAAAAACATCCCTGGAACATATAACTATTGTTGGAGTGTACAGACTACCTAAGTCAAGTGCTGATGACCTACACGAATTCATACATTTCCTGCATGAAACTAAGGAGGGAAGAATAACAGTGGTTGGGGACTTAACATTTACCAGAAACAGAGTAAAATAATGTTGATAAATTAACATTAAAAAGGAAATTATTTACAATGTTATATTCAAGAACAACAACTGAATAAGATTGTAAAAAAGCCTACCAGGGAACAGAACACACTAGACATTCTTTGTGTTCCTAAGGAAGAGATTGTTACTTCATGTCAAGTTTTACCACCATTGATAAGCAGTTATCATGGGATTATAAAAGTTAAATTGTTGTTGGATAAATCTGCCAAATCAATATCTAAACCAATGTATAGAAGATTAATAACATATTATATGGACGTCAAACAGTCAGTTTGCAAAACTAATTAGAACAATGCATTTGCTGGAAAAACTGCAGAAGAAATGTGACATGTTTTATAACAGAAATTGCTTCAATGCAAAAAAAAATGTAACAGCAGGATCTAGGCACAAAACATCAGAAGATATATTTCTGTAAGATTCTTGATTAAGGTGGACACAAAAATATAAGAAATAATAAAGAGGTCATAACTACAACTTGGAAAACTGAAATGAACAAGCTGGACAGACAAACTATGAGACAATATCAAGATAATTTTGAAGAAAACTTATATAAAGATATTGAAAACATTTTACAGATACATAAGATGCAGCAGGAGTAAAAACATACAAATTGATAAAGTGTATGAAGATTCTAAAATGTACTCTCAAACACAAAAGATTACAGATATATTTACAAAATGTTATGCAAAGCAGTTAGGCTACACAAAGGGGGGGGGTCATAAATTGTCCAGGTAACATCCAGGTTACCTCAGATAATAAGGCAAACAGGTATCACAAACAGCTGAAGGACTTCAAGCAAAAAGCAAATCTGTTGGTTACCTCAGACAATGGAATCAGATTACATTAGATTTGAAAAAAACTCCACAAACTGGACAAAAGCAAAGCACAGTGTGGAGATGGAATTAATAATAATTACCTGAGAACACTTCATCACTTCTGATGGACAGGTTGACAGATGAGATCAGACAGGAGGCCCCATGGACTATGATGTTTGCAGATGACATTGTGATCTGCAGTGAGAGTAGGGACCAGGTTGAGGAGACCCTGGAGAGGTGGAGATATGCTCTAGAGAGGAGAGGAATGAAGGTAAGCAGGACTAAGACAGAATATGTGTGTGTGTGAATGAGAGGGAGGATAGAGGAATGGTGAGGATGCAGGGAGTAGAGTTTGCAAAGGTGGATGAGTTTAAGTACTTGGGATCAACAGTTCAGAGTAATGGTGAGTGTGGAAGAGAGGTGATGAAGAGAGTACAGGCAGGGTGGAATGGATGGAGAAGAGTGTCAGGAGTGATTTGTGACAGACGGGTACCAGTAAGAGTGAAAGGGAAGGTCTACAAGAGGGTAATGAGACCAGTTATGTTGTATGGGTTGGAGACTGTGGCATTGACAAAAAGGCAGGAGTCAGAGCTGGAAGAAGCAGAGTTAAAGATGTTAAGATTTGCACTGGGTGTGATAAGGATGGACAGGATTAGGAATCAGTATACTAGAGGGTCAGCTGAGGTAGGACGGTTTAGAGACAAAGTCAGAGAGGCGAGATTGCATTGGATTGGACATGTGCTGAGGAGGAATGATGGGTATATTGGGAAAAGGATGCTAAGGATGGAGCTGCCAGATAAGAGGAAAAGAGGAAGGCCTAAGATAAGGTGTATGGATGTGGTGAGAGAGGGCATGCAGGTGGTTGGTGTGACACAGCAATATGCAGAGGACAGGAAGAAATGGAAACACTGGATCCGCTGTGGCGACCCCTAATGCGAACAGCCAAAAGAGAAGAAGAAGACCTGAGAACACTTCGGCAAGAACTTACAGTGCCATTACATCTGTTATTCACTAGGTCTTTTAAATATGGAGACATTCCTCAAGATTGGCGACATGCATTTGTTCATAGATTCATAGATAGGTACTAGGCTATCGGCCCTAGGGCCCATACAAGCCTAGCCAAAAAATGTACCCTAGCTTTCGCCACCCAAGAAAATTATTTTCCTGTGCCCCTGTCGAACAGAGCCACAGAAGTGATCCCCGGGGTGAATTTCCCATTTCCCATCCAATCATCAAGATTTTTCTTGAAGAGTGCTAATGAGGAGCTCTGTTTGACATAGATAGGTAGTCTGTTCCAGAGTATGGGAAGTCTCTGGGACAGGAATCTATCCCTCCAGCATGTTCTGTTTATTGTGGTGACAATTTGTTAAACCTATCTTTAAGGGAAAGGTAGTAGGACTAACCTAGAGTTATACAAACTCATAAGTTTACTTTCATAATGTGGAAAAAAGGAGGTTATTTTGGATAAATTATTATCAGAACAGGAAATGTTGAGAATTTAAACCATATATCAGCATGAATATGTTCGATCTATAACTACCTGTAACACGATGTTCTACAACAATATAATAACAGCTATAAATGAAACTTTGTGCTGTGATGCAATTTATATAAATTTATCTTCGACATTTTATAGTGTCATACAAAAACACTGATCAACAAATTAGAACAATTAGATATTGATGTACACTTGATAAGATAGCTACATGGCTTACAAATAGGATATGGTAAGTATCATACAGAGCTGAAGTTCTAGGTTACAGTCAAGGTGTCCCAGAGGGTTCTGTCCTAGGCCCATACTTGTTTAGGTTATACCTTTCAAAGCTATATTTTTCATTTCAGATTTTCTACAGTCTTTATGCTGATGACTTGAAAATGGTTAAACGGATTACATGTGTTAGTCATACAGTATGTCTGCAAAAAGACTTGACTAAATTGACCATTTGGGCACACGAAAAAATATACTGATTAAATACATCAAAGATTATGAATATGAGATTTGGGAGACATAGACTGAAAAGTGAATATTTAATACAGAACATTGATGAAACTGTAGACTGATCTAAGGACCTTGGTATATGACTAGATCCAGCTTTGAATTTTTCTAATTACAGCAATTAATTGGTTAACAATAGTTATAGAACTATAGGCTCTATAAGATATTTATAAAGTCTAGGGAATCAGAAAAGATGAAATTATTGTTTGTTAGGTACATCAGACTCAAACCTAAGTATGGGATAACAATATGAAAGCCTTATAAGAAAACAAGCATGAGTACATTTGAAAGAGTACAGCAGAACATCCATGGATGAGCAAATTTAAGTTAGTATGAAAGACTAAAATATCAGAACTTGTACAGTGTGTGTCTTATACAGACATGTAAAAGGAGACTTTATTCAGGTATATACAGGCATTTATAAACAACTACCTATAGGAATGGTTGGAGTTATCAAAAAGTGGTAAAGAATTGACAGACAACCCATGTAGAAGATTACATAGGAATAAGAGGTGCACTAACTGGTTCTCTGACAGAGTAGCTGATGCATGGAATAGACTACCAAATTATATTAAAGCAAGCAATAGTTTAGATATTTTAAAGAACAAGCTGGACACTTACTATGGTAATAACTGTTTTAATGTATTGGCAAGTTAAAAGGACATTATTGCCCATGCATAAAATATTTGTATGTATGTGTGTACAAAACTTATGAAATACAAAAAAGAAAAAGAGGAGGGTCCCCAGTGATTATACTTATTCACTCAATTGCAAAGGAAAAGGCACAAATCTTATGGTTGACAAACCATCGCTGAACTGAGCATTCAGGACTTGGCTGATGGCAAGAAAATTCTGGGGTACTTTGCAACCATGTGTTGGTTATGTACTTCTGCCTCTGTTGGGCTTAGGTTAGACATACAGCATTAAGGAAGGCTGCCCAGTCTCTGCCAGATAGCCAATGGGTTAATTATAGTGAAACAGTGATAATTGAAAGACAGCTTGACAAATTACTACACCAAGTAGCAAAAGGGGCTAAAACATTTTTACTGCTAGTATATTGTTATCCATATCCATAAGACACAGCTAATTTTACTTTCCTAGACTGAAAGATATCTGCAGATGGTGATTGAGGCAAAGGAATTAAAAGATTCTTGCTTTTTGGAAGAAACACTATGGCAAACCTGAATAAGTTTCTAAGATTTTAAAGAGCAAAGGCACCACACTGTCAACAAAAGTCTATAAAGTTAGTGCAATGTTTTTTTTTTCCAGTAGTAACATTTGGCTGTGACAGTTGAAGTATAAATAAAGCTATGAGCTGGAAAATGCATACTTTTGAACTGTGGACTTGGAGAAAAAAGAGTGGACTGCAATAAGATCAAATCAGTCAGTACTTACAGAAAATTAATCCAGGTTGTTAATTGCAAGGCTTGAAAATAAAACAAAAATTCAAATACTTCGGCCACTTAATGCAAATACATAATTCATTAGAGAAGACACTAATGCTGGTAAAAAAGAAGGGGGGGCAGTAGAGGCTAAGGTGGCTTGCCAACATTATTGAAGTAATGAATTTGAATTCGCAAGAACTTAAAGAAGTAATCCCTGAAAGACAGATCTGGAATGCTAAATTACTTATTATACCATGATCCCCCCAAAACGTGCACGCTGATTGGCCAGCGTGCCCGTTGTAAATCGAGTTATACTAATGGAAAAAGGTCCGTCGCCGGACTTTTTCCATTAGTATAACTTCGTTTTTAAACACTGTCTCGCTATGTTAAATGGGTTTAACATAGCGGCGAGACAGTTTAAAATAAGCAACGGAGATCTCCGTTGCTTATTTTAAAGCTGTCTCGCTATGTTAAACCCATTTAACATAGCGAGCAGTGTTAACGGAGAAAGCAAGATCTCCGTTGCTTTTTATGTCTCACTATGTTAAATGAGTTTAACATAGCGAGACAGTTTTAAAATAAGCAACGGAGATGTCCGTTGCTTATGTCTCGCTATGTTAAACTCATTTAACATAGCGAGACACTAAAAAAAAGCAACGGAGATCTTGCTTTCTCCGTTTTGCTCAACTCTGATGTACTGCGCAGGCGCAGTACATCAGAACTGCCGGATGCCAAGACGTCTGCGGAAGGGCAGTAAACAGGCATTATACTATGCCATTATTTAAGAAAAGTAACAGTTTCTTTTCTTAAATAATGTCATGGTATAATAGCAATAACCCACGCCTGGGTGTGGGTAATGGTAATTACCCACGGTTGTATTTGTTTGGTCCTCGGGCCGCCTCGGGACCAAACCACGCCAACCGTGGGTAATTAGCATTACCCACACCCAGGCGTGGGTTATTGCTATAATGTCACACAGAGTTGGATTTGACTAAATGACTAAACAACCACAGTGTATTTCAACAACCAAACACACACACACACACACACACACACACACACACACACACACACACACACACAAAACCTCTGACAAGCCAGACTGGCAATCAGTTTAACAGTGATCAAGAGATTGCACAGATCAGTTGCTCTTCCACAAAGACTGCTTTCCCACTCACTGAAAATAACAGATTTCTAATAGGGTACACCTATGATGTTTGTGGCAGACAGAAATATGGTTTTGGCTACAGCAGTGTTTTTAGTTGGTTCTTCTTACACACATGTATGTATATATACAGACACTACCCCTAGGCAGCCACACTAGTGGTCATTTAAATATGATTACACATCATTGGGAAAGCAGTTACTTTTCTCACAGGAATAACAATTTTCTTTCTAGGCACACCACTAATGTTTGTGATCAGTTGAAAGAAATTTTGCAGACAATAATGTGCATCTTCTCTGTTTCTGTCTCTCTATGGCTAGGATTCAATAAAATCCTCACCGCTTATGTTAACAGCCTAATGAAGCTTGATCCATCCAGTTAGTTGACTTAAAAAGCTGATAACTGAAAACACAAGAAAATATAAACACATACATCATTTTCTGCAAGAGGCAAGCTCCAATACAGTTCTGAAACATCTTACTGAAGTAAATTCATTCTGACATCAATACCCTCTCAAAAAAGACATGCATTTTCCAAAGGCTGTGCACCCTTGAAGTAAAACTACACTGCAACCTTCCAAGTGTCAGCTTAGTATAGCAACCTTGAAGATCATCAATATTAATACCATTGCACATATATAAATAATACATTACTAGCTATCCTTAGTTCTTTGAAGTAAAATACATCTAGGTTCCATACTACTCTTAGGAAACATTAATTATTAGTTGTCACTCTACTCCTGCTTCTGTGTGGTGCTAAATGCCTCCATCAGTGCTGAGGTGGGCTTAGCTCTTCTACCAGAATGATCCAAGGGGGGGGGGGGGTTACTTATATTCCATCTCTGTCCACTCCACCTCTCTTTTCCTTACTTCACTTCCTAAACCAAACTTACATCCCCACTTCCCTGTCACTAACTTATTCATTAAATCAGTCACATTTCCAAACATATAACATTTAACAATTCACTCACATTAGGTCTGTTTGTTTGTGTCTTTCGGCTTTTCCCGGTTAGGGGTCGCCACAGTGGAACTCCGGTCTGCTAATGATTGGTAGTGGATTTTTATATACCGGGTTACCAGCCCTGACGCACAACCTTCAACGAAGGCACGCCCCATTCATGTATGCCTCCACACAGAAGACGCTCTAGCTGAGAATCGAACTGGACAATGTCTTGCTATGAGGTGACAATGCTACCGCAGCACCACCACCGCAGTTCACTCACATTAGGTCTAACTGCTTATATTATTCAACCTACTGCTCTTATACCCTCTAGTCTTTCATGTCTCCAGCTAGTTGTAAGCCTTTTCACATACTACATAAATGACATCCTTCCCACATACCATTAACAACTCTACCCTACCCAACTTGTTCATGACAGCTGAATCACTGCTTCAATCAGCCATTGTACTGTCATGGCTTGGTTACATATGTGTCTCTCCAACTACTTCCTTCAGGTCAAGATTAGTGCCCCCTTTTATGGACTTAAAATAGCTATCCTCTGGGCTTTCATTGGGTTTCAGTACTTGATTCTCTTTTATTCTCCTTTTAATTAATTATGTTTTATCAGAACTTTCTTCTGTTCAACCAATTCTTCATGTCAAAGACATGGTCCATACCAACATCTGTAACTGTTCTACTAAATGCTCTTACAAAAACAAAGCTAAGTTTTCTATTACACAATTATATTTAGTTCCATTAACTAAGGTTAAGGAATTAAGCTAGATCTCTGGAGAACAGGGACGAAGTCCTGACTAAGACTAAGGTTGCCACCCATCCTGTTGTCAGTGGGACACTCATGGGTTAAGCCACCTTATCTCGTTGCCCACTGTATCAAGTAGTGGGACCTGAAAAGTCACGCTTTTGTGATCGCACTGAATTGCCGTGGAAAAGTCGCAATTACTTCCAGCTTTTTCACGGCAATTCAGTTACGTCACCAACTGAGACCTGCAGGCATAGCTGCTGTCTGTTAGGTCTGGATGCTTTAATTCGTGCAGCAATTGGTTGCAATTCACAAAAGGGGTGGGGATTGGAGCAGGAAGAGCCCTACAAAGATCCCGGCTGTAGGAGCACTTTGTTTTAAGCGCTTCTACAGCTGCTAAGAAAACAAACAAGATTTTTTTTTTTTTAACAAGCGATCCAGCCAGCCAGTCAGCCATCCTCCTCCAGCCAGCTAGCCATCCTCCTCCTTCAGCCAGCCAGCTAGCCAGCCATCCTCCTCCAGCCAGCCAGCCAGCTATCCTCCTCCTCCATCCATCCAGCCAGCCAGCCATCCTCCTCCAGCCAGCCAGCCAGCCAGCCATCCTCCTCCTCCAGCCAGCCAGCCAGCCAGCCAGCCATCCTCCATCCATCCAGCCAGACAGCCATCCATGCAGCCAGCCATCCATCCAGCCAGGCATCCATCCATCAAGCCATCTATCCAGCAGCTACTCCCACCAAACAGCTAGCCACTCCAGCCAGCCATCCATCCAGCCCCCTGCCATTCATGCAGCCAGCCATCCATCCATTCATGCAGCCATCCATCCATCCAGCCATGCATCCATTCATTCAGCCATCCATCCATCAGGCCATCCATCCAGTCATTCATCCATCCAGCTGCTACTCCCACCAACCAGCTAGCCACTCCAGCAGCCATCCGTCATACCCATAACAGCATCTCCTTCACCACTCTGGTGGTGACGTCATGGTAGAGGGTGTGGCCAGTGTCATATTGGCCACACCCCCATGTCCCACTCTGGCCCGCTTAAAAGGTGGCAACCCTAAGACCCACATAACCACAGCCCTCTTAGAGGCTCAGGTGCCATTAAGGGAGGGTAGGTGTGAGCAGCTGACACCAACTTGCCCATTCTAGAGTGGGGTGGGAGGTGATAAGGCCTGCTGCACTGCTGACCCCAGCAGAAATGTTGTGGGACTACAGAGCACAGCTATCAAATTAGTGTGGTTGAGTGCTGTGCATAATTCAACAAGGTATGCACATGACTATGACAGCACAAGATGGACTTCTTACAACAACAGCATCTACAGAAACCAATGACTGCCATAGAAATGCTTTAGGTACTTGAGACAGGAGGTCCATATGAATATGGTATGATATTCTTCTCCCTAATACCTAAATCTCTCCTCCTTGAGAAGACTGAATGGCCTCATACAATGTTTTCTCTTAAATGGGAAGAAATGCACTACAGGTCTCTCACCTAGATAAAGGTCTAGCTCTTGCTCCTACAGGAGCAGCAAATGTGTTGATTGGGTTCAGGGAATGATCCCTGATGGTAGTAATGCAGGGTCAAAAACAATATGACAGAGGCATTCATATTAGTTTTATTGATCATTTTTAGTACTTTCTTAATTGGCATAACCCCACCCCTAGTTATCCTTCCATCACCATGTTTAGTACCTGAAACTTAGAAGCTATGCTAGATTTTCCTCTCTTTTTAAGAAACTTTGACTCCTTAATGAAGAGGCTACAGCTGCAACAGCTACTGGTAGTGGCAAATGGGTACTTGAGTATGGCCTTCTATCATTAATGATTCCTTCAATAAGAACAGCTCTACTTTAAAATTCTAACTAAAGCAGACTCATGCTACTACCCCCATGGTTGCAGCTTCACTACATCACATTACAGAGATATGACCATCTTCCAGTTAAACTTACTGAGCTAACCTACATCTGACTTGCTTTCATATCAAATTATTTCAAGGCTAATTTATGAAGCTGTGAACTTTGACTCTCAACTTCTTGGAAGCACTAGATAATTTCTCAAGTCCTTTTAGCTCTCCCTGTGGAAGCTGGCTAGAGTCACCTATTGCCAGACCAGAAAGAACAGGATTTTGAGCATGTATACATTATGAAGGCAGCAGTTTTGAATGGTTATAAGTGATTTATTTTATTTATTTTTTTTTACTTATACATAGTTGACTGGGTTAGTCCCTCTAGGCCAATGAACGCTTTCCTGGGAAGACCCAAGGTGGTACTTATATTAACTAAGGGAAGTTTGTCTAGGGCACTGGGGAACTTCCCCTACTCATCATTGTTGAGAGTGGGACCCATTTTGGAGGAGCACTTCCTGTTTCCATTCCAGGCGCAGAAACAGCCCAGAGAAACAGGGAGGTAGATGAAGAGAGAAGGAGATGATGGAGTGATGAAAGAAAGAAGAAGAAATCAAATATCAAGACAGGAGAACATGTGCAGGATTCTGAGGAAATGTTTCAAAGAAACCTGTTTGATGGAGATGAGTCAGCAAATGATGGATGTATAATTATAACCCTCCAGTCGGGAGGGTTGTGGAATGATTTACTTAAAGAAATGGTGTTGCAAAGTGAGCCAGAAAATGAAGCAGATGTTTCCTGGGGGGGGGGGGGGGGGCATTATGAAGAAAGTACAAAACGAGGATGCAGAGACAATCCTGAAGAATAGTGGTGAGATGGAAATGAAAATGTGAAGAGAAAGTAAAATAAGGCCAAAGTGGGTTGGCAGAAAACATGGCAGAAGAAAATAAAAAATGGAAGTACATAGTAAGGATTCAAAGTAAAGAAGACAAAGAAATGGACAAGTATGAAGTGTGAGACAATTCAATAGCACTTTTGGGTGTAAAAGCACATGAGGTAACAGCATTTAGTCTTAATAACAAAGTGATATTTTATGACATTACATTTGAGACTGTTTTTCAATGGAAATATTTCTTCGAGAATACGAAAAAAGAAAGACTGTAACCCATAGAATCTTTATGTGATAAAAGCATTTAACATGGAAACAAAGAAGAAAATTCATGTACAATTTCAAACAGAGGTAAAAAGAGAGACTTTGAAAGGACATTTGAAAGCTTTATGTAATGAAGTACTGGACACTGCAAATGTTTATGACAAAATGGGTTTATGGAGTGTGGCTGGGATTACAATATTGTGTTACAAACAGAAAGAGAAAAAATACAGATGTACCAAGCATGATAAACATGGAGGGGAATAGGAGTGTTGTAAAATACTGTGGACAACCCAAAACATGTTTTTTTTTGTTGTTGTTGTGGGGAGAAGGACATTTGATAAGTAACTTTGACAAAAGGAAATGTTATATTTGTGGGGAAATGGGACATGATGCAAAAGATGTGAATTGAAATTTTATAAATGTAACACAATTGGACATTTATGGACAGATTGCAAAAATGAAAATAAGAGGAAGGAAAAAGAAAAAGAAAGAGAAGAAACAGAACAAAGAGAAAAAAATAGAAGTAGTAGAAATAGAAGAAAAAATAGATGAGAAAAAATAATAAAGAAGACCTAGAAGAAGGTTTTGAAATAAGTGATGAAGAAGAAATAAATTAGGAGGTAGTAAAAGGAAGAATAAGAATTCTATTGGTAAAAGGATAAAAGACAGAAAAAGAAAATTTAAAGGGATAAGTGCAAAAGACAAAAAGAAAGGAAATAGATGAAAAAGAATATATACAGCTAAGGAATGGGGCCTGGTATAACAGTTAAGGTGTTTGACTCACAGACAAAAGGTACAGTGTTTGATTTTCACTTTGGAGAAGGAAATTGGATAGGCTTAGAATGGCCTAGTAAGAAAGCTAGGGTAGTAATTAGCTATGAACTTATAAAACCATGAATTTAAGGAAAAGGGAAATGAAAAATTTAGAGTGCTTTCTGTAAATGTGAATAGTAATAAGAATATAGTTAGGCATTTTGGAGTGGTGTAATACATGTGATATACATGTAATTATATCTCACATTAGAAGACACAAGACTTTTAACAAATGATCGAAGGTTACAAACAGAGAAACTATGGGGAGAAAAGATAATCTGGCATTTGGAAAATGAAAGATGTTCTAGAATAGCTGTATTCTGTATAAATGCAGTAAAGATATTAGTTGTAACTTTAACAAAAATGGGAATATCAACCATTGTAGATTTAAAATGGAAATAACAAGTACATAGAATTATAACATTATATGCTTACACTAATTGTAAAGAAAGGGAACGCTTATTTCATCACATTTTAGACTATGTAGTGAAAAATATAAACATTATAATAACAACATACTTTAATTATGATTTAAGAAGCAAGCATTAAAAAAGGACATGATATAAGAAAAATGTTAGAAGTTATAAGATGTGGTAAGTTAAGAGTTTGGGACAAAAAAATCATGGACTTACAAAAGGGGGTATGTATAGAACTCAAATAGATTACTTTATAGTATCAGAAGATTTAGTTATTTGAATGGGGAGGTAGCTGAAACAGGAGTTTCTGATAATCTTGCAATATGGCTAAAGATAAAGCAAAACAAAGAATATATAAAAAATAATCAAAGGAATAAAAAGGATAAAATGAGAAATCAAGGAGTGAAGAAGGAAAGAGATCAGTAATACAGTTATGGAAAAACCATATCACTCTGAGAACATTTTATAAAAATTGAACTGTAGCTGGTAGTCAACTGACTGAAAACATTAAAAAAAAATAATAATAAAAATAAAATAAAAAAAAAACTAAAAAACAATTACCGAAACCAGTGCAGTTAACCGTTTATTGCAATCCAAAGTACTTGCAATTCAAACAACTAAGCGCTTTCGCCAGATAATCCAAAGGCATCTTCAGAGTTGTTTAAACATTGTCTCCAAACAGGTTAAATAGTAACAGATACTGTTTGTAACTACACAAGCACCCACCCACAATTTTTTCCCGCCCAAACTTTTAAAACGACAGTACATCTATCAAATGCCTATTCTTCTTAAAAAAAATACTCCAAAATTTTTTTACATTGTAACACAATACTTCTTAATCATTCGTTAAGCAACATACTAAATCTACTTGAAATTATTAAAATTATATTTTGCATGACTTTTTAAAATAAATCCTGAAAATTAGATATGTCAAACAATTTGGTTATGTCTAATCTTCAAAAATGGCTTAATGGAAATAAAATAATTTAAACCAGGTTCCATAGAAGCGTTTAGCTTCAACTGCCATAAAGATTCTTTACTTTCCAAAGGAAACATATTAAAAATGTTTTTAAGAAAAATATAAAAGAACCATACCTCCCAATCATACCGAATTACTCGGTTTTTACCAAGTTTTGGGGTTCAAATGAATGGGTACCACGATTCCCGAGTGGCACCCCAACATTTCCAATTGTTTTCTTTGTTTTTCAATTTTTGCGCTGATGGAGCTGATGTTATCACACAATGACGTCAGGTCCATCAGGGCTACCAGCCTGTCGGAATTGAGCTCCTTGGAGCTCACGTCATTCATGCAAAAAACAGAAATTTCTGTTCAAATGCGAGCCGGAACGGCCTCCAGAAATGGATTATAAATGCAAACAGTGAGCGCCGAGTACTGCAGGTTTTATAAGGAAACGAAACCTTGATGCGTGTGAGTGTGCAGGTCAGGAACGGCAGCTTTGACGAAACCTGGTGTGTGTGTGTGTGTGTGTGTGTGTGTGTGTGTGTGTGTGTGTGTGTGTGTGTGTGTGTGTGTGTGTGTGCAGGAATGGCAGTAGCAGCAGCACTGAATGGAGTTCCCGGACCTATAAGGAAATGAAACCTGGTGTGTGTATGCAGGAATGGCAGACCTGCAAGCAAGTAACACAAGTAAGCAAAGGAAACCTTGTGTGTGTGCTGTCTGTCTTTGCAAGGCTTGGGATCATCGGAACCACATTACAGTACCGCTTATTATCTTTTATCCCCAGTTCACTAATAGTTAAATGAAGCAGTTTGTTTCAAGGTGATTTTGTTGTTAACAGTTAACCTACTAAATCAACTGGTCTGGGAACATAAATGTGTTTGTACCGGAGTATATATTATAGCATTTACGTGACGAATATGGCATTCAATTGATGCACAGCTTGTATGTGGATGTTCGCTGCTCATCTTGCTATGTTTTTCAATTCAAATATACTGCATTTTTTATCGTTTAAAAGTCAAACTGCATTTTCTTTTTCTGCATGCATGGATTATAACATGCGATATGATGCATATATTTTTAGTGTTTTCACATAATACTTTCATTTAATCATATTACACACACTACAGTGATTGTTTCCTGAGGAACAAGCTAGGACATCAGTTAAAAATGCACAGTCAGGGAAAGGTATATAGTGGTAAAAGTTGGACAGCATGCCATGCTCTGTGACTGGTCTATGAGCAGACTGTAGGTTCTCCCCTTATGGGAAGAAGCAAGTCTGCTTCTGTCCGCCTCTGTCGTTCTCGGCTTTGCTCTATTTCAGGTTTAATCAGCTAGACAGGCTGACGGTTTGATTAAGGACTCTTCTGTCCATCTAGCACAAATAAACACTGGGTAATTAATGAACTCTCAAAAAAGCACTTAGCAAGACTGCCTAATTGGTAGACATTAGGCCAGAAGGGTTAGGATTGACAGCCATTTAACGGGAAAGGCTACATGTTTAAATGATCCCTGCAGTCAGAGCTTGATTGTTTTGAAGTGGTTAAACCAGGAGTAACATGTTATTTTTTTTATTTTTGAACAGTTCAACTTTGCTTTCAGTATAGCCTGTTCTATGTGATTAATTTCAGACAAAGTTTGCAAATACTGTTTTTTATCTAAGCAACTTTTTCATTCAATTTTGATGATCTTTTTATAAATTAAATAGGAGTTAGCAGCACATTGCAAAAGAACATTTAATAACAATAGCAAATTGAAACTTTGGTACAAGTGACAAGAGCCCCATGTGAAAGCACTGGATTTATGCCTCATATTTGTTCTGTTCCTCATAAAATCTGTGGTTTTATGGCTTTTTTGTGGCAAGTCAGTGAAGGACTGAATTCAATAAATAATGACAGGCATTTGAATTTTAGACTTCATATTCTTCAGAAAATAAATAACACAAAACCTTTTATTCTAGCAATTTTCTATTTTTATAAGGTCAGTATTTGAAATGTGTCCCTATTTTTAGGGCTGTAATGTATTCCCCTATTATTAGCTTTGTCCAGGTATTTTTGTGCTAACAGGTTGACTTGAGAGCTATGATGAGAAGCGAGAACTGAATTCTGTATTCCCCATTGTTGGTGTTGTCCAGGTTTTTTGTGCTAAGAGACTGAGAGCTATGGTAAAATGTGAGAACTGAATTCACTAAATGATAGCCATTTAAGTTCAGGAAACTGATTTGGCATAGTGGTATGTTGCTCTGACTGTAGTGCACAGGGTCCTGAGCCCAAGACTTGGCAGTGAAACGCATGGTGGTAACACATTTTATTCTAGCAACTTTCCAAAATTATATAAGCAATGTTTAAAATGTGTCCCTGATTTTTGGGCTTTTGTCCCCCTCCCCCCAAATAAAATTTTGATTTCTTGTGTTGCAAAGTTGAGAGATATAGTTGAGTGTTGAGTGGATTATACAAGGAGCTGAGAGCTTCAGGGGAAGAGAAGTCAGGAAGGTATATCAAAGAACCCATGTATGTTTCTTGTTTTGTGTGCAAGGGGCCTATGGTTTTTGGGTTTGAAAACAGCCCAAAGGTAATCTTTATCTACCACTGGCCAGATGCATTTTCTTTGGATGTGGTATAGGTTTCAGATTTTCAATGCTGTTTCAATGAATGTGAGTTTCAAGAGCAGAGAAGTTTTAATGTTATGTTTATTTTCATTGTGAGACAGTATTGCTTTGTTTAGCAGATATCTAGTAGTGTTTGTGCATTGTGCTATAAAATGTAAAAATAAAATCCAAATAATCAATGTAGAAGTAAAGCAGTATGCACATTAGTGTTTATGGTAAATGGGGTGAAATAGCCAGGTAATGGAACATTGGAATGGCTGCAGGGGGGCTCTAGTGCCATATTTTGGTTGTCTGTTCAGTTTGTGTTTGAAAGTTGGTATCCCATAATTCCACTGGAGTGGGCGGGGTTACACAATTATGTATGCTAATTTTATGTTAATCAGTATACAGATTTCTACCTATTTTTCATGGACCTTGTCCAGATTTTCGATGTTTCCAGGTTGAGAGGTATGAAAAGAACATATAATGATGCATTGGAAGATTTAGAATATAATGATGGAAAGTACTTTGACAAAGAAAAAAATATATATAAAAGAAATCAAGAAAAAATACAATAATTGTTCTATAATCAAAGACATTTTTTTACAAGGAAAAAGGCAGGTACTGAATTACTTAAGCAGATTAGTAAAGGAAGATGGTAGTGTAATGAGAAATAAAAAATGTAAAAGGAGAAATAGAAAGAACATAGGAAAAGAGTATGAATAATGTAGTACAATACGTACAAGAAATGTTTAAAGAAAAAAAAAGAAGGCAGTGAATAAAACATGGAAAGTAAAAAAATTAACAGAAAAAAGAATAAAGAATTGGAAAAGGAGATTTCTTTAAATGAGCTAAACAAAACATTAGAACAAGTAAATATAGATTTGGCTGCAGGACCAGATGGAATAGGGTACGAAATGTATAAAAAATTAAGGGATTGGCAAAAAATAAATAAGATTTTGAATGAATGGTTAAATGAAGGTTTTATGTATAAAGAATTCTGTAGTGGAATACTTAAATGAATATGGAAGAAAAAAGAAGACAATGAAAAAACTGGAGACTGACAGTACTGAATAACAATGATTATAAGAGTTTTATGACTATAATACAAAAGAGATTTGAAACTAAAATGGAAAATATTATGCAAGATAGCATATAGATTTTAAAGGGGCAGGGCTGTCAAGCATTATTAATAACAGAGACATTGTGGATGATATTATGAACAGAAAAGAAGAAGGAAAAATGATGAGAGAAGACCTTAATAAGGCATTGAACACAATTGAACATGAAATCTTATGGTTAATAATGTAAGAATGTAACATAAATGAAAAAGTTATGAAAGTATGTATGTCGGCGTATACTAACAATAAAGTAAACATACTTGTAAATGGCTGGTTAAGCCAAGAGGTACATGTAAAGACTGGTGTATGACAGTGATATACAATGAGTTGTATACTCTTTGCATTAGTTATGAACATGATAGTATGTGAAATAAATTACAAAATGAAGGGGGCAGGCTATATAACACCAGAAGGGTTAAGAATTCCAGTTCTGTTAACATACACAGATGACATTATAATTGCAAAAAAAAAATGTGGATAAAAGAAGTCATAATTTGCACAAATGAGTGTCTAGAGATGATAGGGTTGGCTTTAAATAAAGAGAAGGCTTAGGTGATGTAGTAAAGACCGGGGGTCTATACTTTACAATGTATGAAATTTCTGGGCTAGGTATACAATTTGGGAATAAAGATGCAAGTAGATTTCAATGGGAAAAGCAACATAATAAATAAAACAAACCTGTCTTTTCTGGAGAACATATAAATTATAATTCAGAAAAAGGCTTATTTGACAAATTCAGTACTGATGGGAAAAGCAGCATACTTACCAAGTGATTTTATGTTGGCAATAGTATTTGAAAAGGAGTTATTGCAGATAATGTTTCCATTTATGTAGGGTTCTAGGTTAAACCCTGTAAAACAAGAAGATTTGCTTTTAAATAAAGAAGAAAGAAGTTTAGGGTTTATTAACCCAGCGGTATGCACTGCTTCATTAAATTTGTACAAAGTGTTAAAGTAGCTAAATGAAAATGATGAGAGATTAGTAGTAAAACTGTATAAATATAACTATGATAAATTCCGAGGTGTAAAAAAGTAAAAGAGAAAAGAGTATATAAATGAAAAAATAAACTATTACCAAAAAATATTTTTGTGGAAAACAAAAAAAAAAATGATGATATAGTAAAAGATAGAAAAGTAGGTTATAAGAATGTAGCACTGAAACATTACTATGTAAAACCACTGGAAAATTTAACAAATGAAAAAAATTAAAGCTATAAAAATAATAAGCAAAAAGTGTAATCAGAAAGTAGAATGTCAAGATTTTTTGCAGATACTGGTAATCGATGCTATATAAGAAGAAAAGTGATAGAATATGTTTGCATTATCAAGAAGAAGAAATTATGGAACATGTGTTTTTGAAATGTACAGGAGTAAAAAAGTTATGAGGAAATCTATTTAAAGGAGATTTTTTGAAGATATAAAATAAGTGGATAAAATAAACATGGATATGATTAAATATGGATATTATAAAAATAGAAGTAAATTATGTGTTAAAAGAAGAGATAAACTTTGTTATATTATATGGGTTATATGGAAGAAAGAATAAATTAAATTATGTTTAATGGCAAATGGAGTTAAGCAACAATATTAAGCAAAATCAAATGGTGGTGATGGAAAAATGAGTGGGGGGTCTAAGAGGGATGAACATTTACTATGACAGTGTAAAGAGATTTGTATGTGTACATATTTGTACACTTGTATATATTTGTAAACATGTAAATATTTTGTAAATAAGAGTTACTTTTGTATATGCTACAACCAACGCAGACAGATGGGACCTCAGTTTAATACCTCATCCAAAGGACTGGACACTCAGGAGCACAGCACCCCCCCCTTATACTGCACTGCAGTGTCAGCATTGGAAAAAAAATTAATTCAACTACCTGGTGTGGGAATAATGCATACAGTCTTTTGCACCAAAGGTGCGCTTGTTTCCCACCTTTCCTGTAACTAGTCTAGTCCAGATACAGATTTGCTGTATCCAGGACTGTATGTAAGCTTCTGAGCCCCCCCCCCCAAGCCTTTCTGTGTTGGAGGGAAGCCTTCTAGCGTATCAGTGGGAGTGGTAAGCACTAGGTAGCCTATCTAACACAAGACTGGTTTCTGGCCCAGAAATTGTAGTTTATTGTCCGTTTGGACAGTTTTTCCATCTCTTTCAACCTTCTGGTTTACAAGCCTGCATTTGCGCTCGTTTCCCACGTTTCCTGTAACTAGTCTAGTCCAGATTTGCTGTATCCAGGACTGCTTGTAAGCTTCTGAGCCCCCCAAGCCTGTCTGTGTTGAAGGGAAGCAGTAAGCACTAGGTAGCCTGTCTACCACAAGATCCAGGTACAGATTCTTAGTTTTAGCACTTGAATTTGCTTATTCGTGCTCAGCACTTGTTCAGAACTTGTTAGCATTAAATAAGCTACAAATTACTCAACCTTCCTCTTTACCTAGAGGAAAACAGTTTTTGTACTTACCTTCCTCACTTGCTTAGAGAAAAACAGCTCTTATACTCATTTTCCTCACTTGTCTAGAGGAAAGTAGTTTTTTATTCAGGCATGTCCAAGGGACAACTCCCAGTGTTCTCTCCTGTCTATCTGATGAATCTGGGCATCTTGAGGCAATGTAGCAATTGCCTCATGTACACAGACAACCCTCTCCTCCTATCACCCAGCACCACAAACTGTGAGAGATGCACTTATCTAGCCAAACTGGAGGTAAAGCTCTCTCCAACCAAGACTGAACTTGACAGTCAGGAGGAGAAGGTAAACACTTGCACCACACCACACTCATCATATAGTCCCACTAAACCTACACCACTAAAATCCACACATAAAAACACAAAAACATTTTCAGAGGCTCTCAATAATAATCTACTCAAGCAACAGAGACCTCCAAAGCAGAAATGCAAGCAACCTCCACCCCCCAACACAACCCAAATGACACACAGCCCACAGACTCAGTGTGACAATAAACCACAGCCCATAAGGTAAACCAACGTACCCAACACACTAGTCATAGGCGACTCTATAGTCAGGCACACTGATGTCCCACTCACTAGGCTAAACAAGGAGAAGGTTACTGTCAGCTGCCTGTCGGCTGGCAGGATTTGCCACATAATCCACCCACTTAGGTCACACCACAGCAAGTACAAATATGATTCTGACATTGTCCATGTTGGTGTGAATGACCTGAGATGTACCTCCCTGAACTACATGAAAAGAGACATGGAAGAGCTCTCCGATCTTTTAGCCCAGGCAGGTATGACCCTAGCCCTGAGTAACATCCTGCCATTGACCAGAATGATACCACAGTACAAGGACAAAATGATTGACTTCAACAATTGGCTAAGCTTCTGGTGTCATTCTAAGGGGATCCAGTATCTTTGCCAGAGATGGCATGCCCCTGTCGCCCCTGGGTTTCTGAATACTGGCTAAGGCTCTTGCTGTCCCTATAATGCCTTTTTTTAGGCAAGGTTCAAATAACAAATTCACCACCATAGCAGGAACAGGCAAGCAAAAACTGGGGGTGATGCTACTCAATGCTAGAAGTCTAAATCTCAAAATGCACTCACTCGAGGCACTCCTTAAAATGGAGAACATCGGTATCTGTGCAGTGACTGAGAACTGGTTCAAGGCTCTAGAGAGCACCCCTGTATTACCAGGCTATAACTCATACCACACTTTTCGGCCATCTAACCTGGACCAGAACCCCAAAGGCGGAGGTGTGTCCATATTCATTAAGGATATCCACACCTCCACTCTAGCTGCGCAACACAACTCATCCGAGGTTATCCAAATGCAACTAACTCTGGGCAAAACTGCAATCCAAATTGTAGCTTGCTACAGATCCCCCACCATGTCCCAGGATTCCCACTCCTCTTTTCTTAATATACTAGAAAATATTAGGATTCAACCAAACACCCTAATAATGGGTGATTTCAACTACCCCACCATTAACTGGGAAAATTACTCATGTACCAACTCCTTCGCTCAACGCTTTCTGAAATTCATAAATTCCAATGCCCTGGATCAACTTATCTATACCCCCACCACAGACAATAACATCCTAGATCTAGTCATTACCAACATGAGTAACTGGTGCTCCACACCTGAAGTCAACTCCTCGTTGGTCAGATCTGACCATCACCCTAGATATCCACATCCTGCCCTCACCCACCATTAAGGAAACCACAGAAAAAAAAATCTCCAAAGCCAACTTCATGTTTCTTAAGACAGAAGTGGTGAACTTCATGACACCCATGCAGATGGACAATACAGTTACGACTGCTGAATCCTACACAAATGCACTCTATAAGCACTTACACGAGTGCATGGATCATGCTATCCCAAACAGAACCAAGACACTATCCTCCAAAAAAGGAAGCCAATCTGGTGGTCCCCTGCCATAAACAAACTCTACAACAGAAGGAAGAAACTGTTGCAAAAGAGAGTAAAATCCCATGAGTGGAGGAGCTCCCTAGTCAGCCTCAGTAAGAAGCTGAGATCCCTTATAAGATCCTCCAAAGCTAGCTATGAAAACAAAATCGCCACTGATTCTAAGGGCAACCACAAAGCATGCTATAGCTATGTCAAGAATCTCAATGGCAACACCCAGATGTGCTCTGAGCTACAGCACAACGGCACGAAAATTACAGAACCAACTGATATTGCCAAAATCCTGGCAGATAGGTTCAGTGCTAACCTTACCCCCCTCTCACCCCCTAAAGGGCCCATATCTATACAGGAAGAATGCAGAGTCCCTGTAATCACATCTATGCAGGTAAAAGCTGCACTCTCTAAAACCAAAAACACAGCATCCATGGGACCGGACAACATCCCAGGCTGCGTTTTACATGAACTTCAGAAAGAACTGGCTCCTCACCTAAGCACCATGTTCAATCATAGTCTCACGTTAGGCTTTGTGCCCACTGAACAGTGCACAGCAACAGTTATCCCAGTCCACAAAGGGGGAGCCACCACTGATCCTGGGAAGTATCGCCCTATTAGCCTGATTAGCCTGATCTGCAAGTCCATGAAATGTATCATTATGGAACTCATAAACAAAGACATTGGTAACCTCCAAACTCTGGACCCCACCCAGTTTGGATTTGTGAAAGGCAGATTATGCCTTCTGAACCTGATCGATTTCTTTGAGGCAGTCACCAAAGCCACAGACGAGGGTAAGGTGTTTTACACAGCCTATCTTGACCTCGCCAAGGCTTTCGACACCATCCCCCATTATGGAATTATAGCTAAACTAGGTATAAATCCCTACATCACAAGATGGGTTGCCAACTGGCTCACTGACAGAATCCACACTATAAAAGTTGCAGACTCCAAATCTGACTTCAAACCAGTGACAAGTGGAGTACCACAAGGTTCAGTCCTGGGACCTCTCCTGTTTGGTATCCACTTCTCTGAAGTACAGGCTAACACAGAAGGCCTCTGGCTAACAAAGTTCACAGATGACTGCAAACTAGGAGCCACAATTGAGTCCCCAAATGATGTGGACATCCTACAGAAGGGCCTCACTGAGACAGATGCCTTGTGTCAGAGGAATGTCCTCAAGCTCAATGCCAAAAAGTGCACTGTCATCCCCTTTGGTAAAAATTATGTAACCATGAACTACCACACAGGCAGTCTACTTAATGCCGAATGTCTGATAAGAGACCTTGGGACCCAGGTGGACAGTAGTCTCTCCTTTGATAATCACATCGCCATAGTAGTCTGGAAATTCTTCTATGTGGCACACCTCATCATAAAAGGGTTCTCATCCAGGAAAAAAGAGGTAATTGTTCCCCTCTACTCAGCACTCATTAGACCCATTATAGAGTACAATGCCCCTTTTGGTATGTACCTCACAAGACATCTACAACAACTGGAAAGGCTGCAGAAATACCTCACAAAGAGGATTACCGGGCTCAAACAGATGCCCTATGCAGACCGTCTCAAAAAACTCCAGCTTTACTCCGTCGCATATCGCCTACTCAGAGGTGATTGCTGCCTAACATACAAAGCTATGTCAAACCCAGAGCTGTTGGACATGCTCCACTTAAAAAAATCCCAATCCCTCCGAGCTACACGCTCTAGGGACCTAAACCTTGTCACCACAATAAACAGAACATGCCGGAGGGATAGATTCCTGTCCCAGAGACTTCCCATACTCTGGAATAAACTACCTATCTATAGCAAGCAAAGCTCCTCATTAGCACTCTTCAAGAAAAATCTTGATGATTGGATGGGAAATAAGAAATTCACCCCGGGGAACACTTCTGTGGCTCTGCTCGACAGTGGCACAGGAAAATAATTTTCTTGGGTGGCAAAAGCCAGGGTACCTTTTTGGTCTTTTTTTTCTTTGAACAACTATTGTAGTACTGAAATTACATTAGAGAAAGGAAATTGTGATACAAAGGGACTGGTTTATATAGCAGTATGTAAAGAGTGTCATGCTTATTACGTAGGGAAAACAGAAAGGAAACTGGTGAAAAGAATACATGAGCATTTATATGATAAGAAAAGGGCCTATTTAAATGCCTTGTATAAACATTCACTGACCTGCAATGGTTTCTCTAAGTTCGAATTTGGTATTTTGGAAACTGTTCTCCCTAATGCCAGTGCCAGTTTTGGGGAAAATAAGCTAAAGTATAGGAAATTGCTCTGGCAAATTAAATTGGAGGCCACTATTAAACCTGTTTTGATTCAGCCCATTCTAAGGATAAGGGCTGCTAAGTCATAAAAGTAATATAAACACATGGTCTTCATAAGTTGTTTTTTAATCAGTTAACATTTATTTTTAATAATCTTATTTAGTTAGCTCATGGATATGCACCTGTTGCAACCCGGACTCAACTACTTACACAATGCATTCTGCAATTTTTGCAGTACGTGTCCTACACATAAAGTAATACCCAGGACGTTATTCACATAAGGCTAACACTATCACTTGTGTCTAATAGTAGTGTCTTTTTTCACTGTGTGTACACTATCTTATTATATTTCACTACCCATAAAATCAAATCATGTAACTGTATGTTGCATCAATCTTATATAGTACTAAATGAAACACCTCTCCTGTTCGCTTACCTTGTTTGAAAACTAAGCTATGCTACTCAACCTTAACATATACATCTCTGACTCGGCTTCTGTTTCTTCTACTTTTATTCTTTCCTATCTCATACTCTTCTTATTTCTTCCTTATCTCAAAGTGTTATCACTGTCACTTGTGTATTTGAATGTATCTCGGTCCACTGTATAAAGTGCTATATATTACTATATACAACTACGATTAAATGTAACCACTGCAAATTTTGTGTGACATCACTTTTATAATGTATTAAGATAAGCTTTCTATTGCACATCTACTGCAATACATTCTTCCTGTTTTTTTTAATCTTGTACTGTTAACAATGAAGCTTTTCTCCTTGGGCCTTTGCAGCATGTCCAGTTAGACTTTCCTGGTAAACAAACATAAAATAAATAAAGAAAGAAAGAAATGTTTTTAAAAATGTTACTTGGGATGTTTAAATTGCTTTGGTATACTGCACTTTCTAATGATAAGGTCTTTTAATATTCAAGATGATCAAGTTAATTAATTACTTGTTTTATGGTTTGATTGTCACTCATGAGTATTTAAATGAGACTTGAACAGCTGTTAACACATTCTGATGAACTTCTGAGAGCTGCTGACAAAAGTGCTTAACTTTACATGTAATTTTTTTATATTTATTATTAAAGTCAATATTTTTTACACTGTCCACTCTCTTGCGAATTTATTAACATACGCTTATTTTATCCACCTTGAAACTGGTTGCCCTGGACTACGTGCTCCACTTTTAGTTTTATAAATATATATATATATATATATATATATATATATATATATATATATTTATATATATATAAATACATATATATATAAATACACACACACACACACACACACACACACACACACAAAGAAAGAGACAGAAAGAGAAGGAAATTAAACTGCTCAAATAAATGTAAATATTTTAGGCAATACTATATTTGGGGTGTACAGTATATAAATAGAAAATTTAAGAGCAGACAGAAACATTGTTGTTGTACAGCAGAGTTCCTTAATTAAATAATTATTGTATAAAAGCAGGGATGAGGTAAGCCCATGTAGACTACTGTTTGTCTTTTTTGGAGGGGGATTTGATATCTGGAGCAGTGGCTCAGGCAGAAATCAAGCAGACTCAATGAAGAGTGGAAGAATAAATGCGGAGAAAGCTGGTGACTGTCCCTGTTTTATGAATCCAAAAACAGAGAAAGTACAGTTTTGTACCTAACATAAATGTAGATGTTCGAGTGCTAATACAGCTGCAGTCATAACAGATGGGTTTTCCTGCCGTCAGGCAGGTCCTCGGTCGGCCGAATTCCAAAGTCTAGGTCCGGCGTCGGATGCCGTCGCTTCTTCCCTGACGTCAGTGCGACAGGGGTATAAAAGAACCAGCCGACGCCATTTTCTTCAGTTTTTCTTGCCCCAGATGTCAGGTGCCCCCAGAAGGAAGGCAAAACATAAATTTATGTAATAATGCAATGCAATATAATCAAAAAACAGTAGTTGCAAGCAAATACACCATAAAAGAATACCCCAATGAAGTTGTATGAGGGGGTGTCGGCCATTAGGTCTGTCCCAAGAGGGGAAGGAGGGAGGGAAACCTGGACTGCAGCTGTATTAGCACTCGAACATCTACATTTATGGTAGGTACAAAACTGTACTATGTTCATCGTGCATACAGCTGCAGTCATAACAGATGGGTAGAATCCCAAAGCTAAAAAAAAAAAAAGGGGGTGGTAGGCACTAAGAGGAACTAGGAGGAGCCAGAATGCCCTGCAAGACTGCAGTGGCAAAGCCCGCTCTAGATTTGGAGTATAATGGTAGGTGATAGTGCTTGGAGAAAGTATGTACAGAACTCCAAGTGGCTGCTTCCAAAATATCTTTGGTAGGAACTCCCCTGAGGAAAGCTGCAGAGGTGGCTGTGGCCCTGGTGGAGTGAGATCTGATGCCTGTAGGCACAGGTCTACCATGAAAAGAGTAACAAAAGCGTATACAGTGGGCTATCCATTTTGAAATTGTCTGTTTGGATATAGGCTTCCCTTGAGCACCTGTAGCATAGGACACAAAAAGTTGCTCTGATTTTCTGAAAGGCTTTGTTCTGTCCAAGTAATAACAGAGCTGTCTGTGAATGTCCAAGGAATGCAGTAATCTCTCCCCTTTGTTTTGTGGATTAGGGTAAAAGGTAGGTAAGTGGATAGCCTGATTCAAGGATACCCTGGATACTACCTTTGGCATAAAGGAAGGATTGGTTCATAAGGAAACTCTGTCCTGATGGAAAATGATGAAAGGCTGCACAGCCATGAGGGCTTGTAGTTCCAAAACCCTGAGTGCTGAGGTGATAGCCAGAAGGAAGGCTGTTTTCCATGACAAATATTGCAGTTCTGTTGAAGCAGCTGGCTCAAAAGGGTCAGTTTTTCTAGAATGAAATTGAGGTCCCAAGCAGCTACTGGTTGCTTCCTTGGGGGGTTTTTATTCTTAGCCTCTCTGAGGAACTGTCTTAAGAGCGGGTGAGAGAATAAAGGAGGATCAGTGTTGTATTCTGCAGAAATGGCAGAGGCATGGATTTTGATGGAGGAGAATGAAAGTCCACTGTTTAGCAGCTCAGCTAGGTACTGTAATATTTGAGGTAAATTTAGTATTCCAGGATTCTGACCCTTTTTCTGAATCCAGGCACAAAACCGTTTACATTTTGCGAAGTAGGCTTTTCTAGTAGAAGGCCTTCTGGCCTCCAAAATGACATCCTGCACCTCCTTGGAGAGTAGGGTCTGTTGTGAATTTAAGGAATCCTCCATGCGGCTAGATTGAGTGTTTTCAGCTGACTGTGAAGAGTTTTGAAGTTGTGCTGAGTCAGTAGAAGAGGCATTAGAGGCAGGATCCATGGTGGGGAATGCGTCAGGCTCCTCAGGAGTGGGTACCAGTGTTGTCTTGGCCAGTCTGGAGCAATGAGAATCATCTTTGGTCTGTCTGCTCTGGCTTTTAATAGAACTTTGGGCAGCAGAGGAAGAGGTGGAAAGGCATAAACTGTCATTGTTGTCCAACTGAAAGAGAGTGCGTCCACTTTCCAGGCCTGTGGATGAAAGGTCCTTGAGCAGAATTTTGTCAATTGGTAATTTCTGTGGGTGGCAAAGAGATCTATGTCTGGCCTTCCCCATGCTTGAATTATCTTTGCAAAGACTTGAGGATGCAACTTCCATTCATGTGGATCTGTCATATTTCTGCTCAGGTTGTCTGCCAGCGTGTTTTCCCTGCCTGGCAGGAACTGTGCTTGAAGTTGGATTTGTAATTCCAGAGCCATGTTCCATAGAGACATGGCTAGCCTGCATAGGGGATATGAATGGGTTCTTCCCTGTTTGTTTACATACCACATCACTGTGGTGTTGTCTGTCCTTATCAATAGCTGGCCTGGATGCAGTAGGTCTTTGAAAGCCATAATAGCATTTATTACTGCTAGCATTTCCTTTTGATTGATGTGTAGGTGCTTTTCTTTTTGTGACCATTTGCCCTGAATGCACCAATCTGTCATGTGCGCCCCCCAGGTGTAGTCCGAGGCATCTGTTGTGATGACTTGATTTGCTTGAGGCTTGCAGAATGGGAGACCTATGTTTCTTTGGCATGCTTGGGCCCACCATAGAAATTCCTTTTGAAGACATGGAATCAGTGGTATAATTGTTTCCAAACTGTGGCTGTGTTGAGACCATAAGTTTTTTAGGTACCATTGAAGTTTCCTCATATGCAGCTTTGCACATGGGATTAGCAGGATGCAAGATGCCATGAATCCCAGAGCCTGCAGGATTTTCCTTGCAGTCAGCCTGGTGAGAGCTGCCAGTTTTCTGAAGTATTGAGTTAGTTGCCCTTGTTTCTCTGGCATGAGGTAGGCTATCTGGGTGTTTGTATTTAGGCAGGCACCCAGGAAAATTATTGTTTGAGAGGGTATTAGTCTTGATTTCTTTTTGTTGACTGTGTATCCCAGAGAATTCAACAACATTATTACAAACGCCAGGTGTTTCAGAAGTATGTGCTTGTTGTCTGCTTGGATCAGGCAGTCGTCCAGATATGGGTATATTTGTATCCCTTGAAGTCTGCAGAAGACAATTACTGATGCCAGGCATTTCGTGAACACTCTGGGCGCAGTAGATAAGCCAAAGGGCAATGCAGAAAATTGATAATGGGTTGAACCTGCAAGAAATCTGAGGTATCTTCTGCAATCTTGTCTGATTGGGACATGCAAGTATGCCTCCTTGAGGTCCAATGTTACCAGCCAAGACTCCTTGCCCAACATGGGAAGAAGCTGCTGTAATGTGAGCATCTTGAATTTTGGTACGAGTAAATATGTGTTCAGGATGGATAGGTTCAAAATAGGTCTCCAATCTTTGCCCTTCCTTGGTACCAGGAATAGTTTGGAATAAAAACCTAGACCCTGTTCTTGTGCAGGTACCTCTTGAATAGCTTTCATGTCCATGAGATCTGAAATTTGTTTTTGTGCCTCTGCCCTTTGATTGTGTGGCAGGTTTGGCATGCCTCTCATTTTTGGAAGGGTGTGAAAGTGGAATCTGTAGCCTCTGGCTATGATGTCCAGGATCCATTTGTCGTTTGTGACAATATGCCAATTTTTCGAAAATAATGCCAATTTTCCGCCTAAAGGTGCTGCCATTTGAGCCTTGCTTGGCATGCAAAGGGGAAAGTCATTGATTCTGCTTTCTGAATGGCTGTGAACTATCCTCACCACCTCTTGGTGTAGGTGCTTGCCATTGTCTGCCTCTAAATGATCCTTGAGATTGCCCTCTACCCCTCAGGCGCCTGTATCTACCTCTTTGAGGTCTGTCCGTGGCTGGAAAGGACCAATTTTTTGAAGGCCAATTTCTACTGAAACGTGTTGGTTGTACCTGTAGAAAATCTTTCACTGTTTGCATTGATTTAGCCTTTTCCTCCATTTTCTTTAATACCTCCTCAGCTTTAACACCGAACAATACATCTTTTTGAAGAGGTGCATCTAGTAATTTTTCTTTGACATGATCTGGTAAGGTTTGCTCTTTGAGCCAAGCATGTCTACGTATAACTGATCCTGTAACAGCAGCTCTGCATGAGGCCTCTAAAGCATCAAAACCACATTGCAAGGTATGTTTACCCACTTGCTCTGCACTATGCAACAAACCCTGCAACTCCTTCAAGTCTGGTTGTTCAGGTTGTGACATTTTGCTTTTCAACTGAGATAATAAAAACTGTTGATACTTTAACATATGGAACTGACAGTTTACTGCCCTCATGGTTAAGGTGGCCGAGGTGTATACCTTTTTCCCCCACCTTTCTAAAGCTCTGGAATCTCTCTCTGAAGGTAATGGATTTTTGGCAGTGGAGGCCTTAATTCCTTTGGGACCCTGTGAAATAGTTTCTGGGTCAGCTGCATGACTTTTGTATAGGAATTGGTGTGAATCAGGAACCCGGTAATACCTGTCAGGCTTGACTGGAGCTGGAGGTAAAGAATCTGGGTTAAGGCTGGCCTCTGAATACACATCATCTAGTATGTCCAAGACAGGAGGTATAGCCAGAGGCCTGTGCTGAGGGAGCAAAAGAAAATCCCTGAGCCTTTTCTTGGAGTCTGAGTACACTTGGCCTTCCCAGTGGAAGTGTTCCCTCAAGGTATGCAGGGTTTCCCCAAAAGAGAAATCCTCAGGGGGGGGGACAGAGGGAATGGACTCCTCTGCATCAGAATCTTCAAAAGGGGAGTTTGAATGTTCCTGGTCCTCAGAATGTTCTGAAGTAATGGAGGCCTGGTCCGAGGAAGGGTATTCTTCCTCCACTCTGGGCCTTTTGTCTGAGGGGGATTGAGAACCCCTGATAAATGTAATCAAATCCTCAGCCATTTTGAGCATCTGCTTTTTAGGCATGGGGCCTTGAGAGGGGCCCTGTGGAGCTTGTCTTTTAGTATGCATGGCTGCTTTAGATTTAATGAAAGCCTTAATGGAAAAAGAAGAAGAGGGCCTGAAGACACCTTGAGAGGAGGCAGGCCTATCTAAACTCTGAGTTTCCCCACCAAGAGTGGCTTCGGTATCTGTAGTCGGGGTGTGGGCCGAAGAGCCTGCGGCCTTGGGCACAGAAGACACCGCTAATGAAGTGTCATCGGTAGTCAGGGGCTGCGTAGGCGCCTCACTGAGAACCGGAGCACCTGTAGTCTGCTTTAGCGTGGTGTTGGTAGAAGTCGCGGACCTCGTATGTCGGTCCTTATCTTTGCGTCTTTTACTCAAAACTGGAGTCGGAGTATCCGACGACATAATGTAATTGAACCTTTTGCCAAAATAGTGTTGGGTGAACTCCGCCCGACGCTTAATAGTGCGTCTGTTGAATGTAGCACAAAAATGACAGGCCGAGACGTCATGGCCTGGGCCTAAGCAAGGAATACAGAGGGAATGGAAATCCTTATGCGGTATTTGCTTTCCACATGAAATGCAATTATTAACTTTGTCTGACATCGGTCTGAGGCAAGAAAAGTTTCCCCAATGGGGTACTTAGCTTTCAAGAAGTCTTCATAATCTCAGGAGCTGGCCGACCGGCACTTGCGAACTGCTTCTGCTTCGGGCACCATGCGGCAAGAAAGACTGAAGAAAATGGTGTCAGCTGGTTCTTTTATACCCCTGTCGCACTGACGTCAGGGAAGAAGCGACGACATCCGACGCCGGACCTAGACTTTGGAATTCGGCCGACCGAGGACCCGCCTGACGGCAGGAAAACCCATCTGTTATGACTGCAGCTGTATGCACGATGAACATCAACTGAGAGTCTCAAAGAGAGAGACTGAGAGAGACAGAGAGAGAGAGAGAGAGAGAGCCCTACTGAAAGAGACTGTATCCCATTTACATTGGATTCTATTGAAAGTACTTGTTGTAAATGTTTAAGTGCTATTACTTTTGTTTTGGGAAGAACCTTCATTTTTATAACTTGCACAATAAAATACACTGTTTTTTTTTAAACTAGTGGTCACAGCCACCTTTGATGTTTCATACATATGGATTGCAACAGTCACCTTTTTTTGCCATGCCAAAGTCCAAGACTTTAAATTTTGCTTTTTACAAGAAGTCCCCCTGTTTTGAACACAGTTTTCCCCATCTTTTTTCCCCAGTATGAGACAGACAGTCCTATGCTTCATACTGAGATTTTTTTTTTTTCCTGTGTAAAAACTGTAGAATAGTTACTGCAGACTGTTGCTGTTGCAGCCAAAGGGATGGTGGGAGTGGCATACTGATGGCTATACCACAGACATTTCTGCAACTAAGACAACTAACCAGGGAGGGGGACAGAGAGTTGTATATTGTCAACATTTAGCAGTATGCCCACCAGGAAGGATGGGAAAAGCCGAATCATCAGGATCTTTTTACCTGAGAACCACTGAAAGCCATTGTGGACATGAAGGGGACTGGGTGTCAGGACTATCAAAAGGTTAAAAAGGCATTACATGCCAGACTGGTATTATTCAGAGACAAAGGCGCAGATTTTTCATAGTTGGACTTTAAGCATATTACTAATTTAGGGTTAAATACTGTAAGTCAACATAATACAAATAAAATGTTAGCACTAACAACCACTGAGAAATAAAAAATACCTTTACCTACTGCTTTAAGAAAGTGGATCTATCAAACTAACCCCAAGGGCACTGAAAGTTTTTGACTATTAGATTACTTCGCTATGAAACTATACATACAACAGAGCAGTCTATCCTTATAATAATTCCTGTGTTAAATGTTGGTTGTTGTTGTTTGTCTTTTGGCTTTTCCTGGTTAGGGGTCGCCACAGCCGAATTCCGGTCCACTAATGATTGTTTTTTATGGTGTCAAGTTGCCAGTCCAACGCCCAACCTTCAATGAAGGCACGCCCATTCAATGCATGTCTTTCAAATGCCCACTCGACTGCGGGGAGGACATGCAGACTCCACACAGAAGGCACTCCCAACCCAAGCCAAGAATCGAACGGGAGAACCTCTTGCTGTGAGGCAACAACACTACTGCTGCACCACTGCGTCCTGTGTTAAATGTTGGTAACAAACAAAAATTATCAGCTTTAGACAAGCTCTGTTTTAACTTTGGAAAAAGGGTGCACATTGCTAGATTTTTTACTACTACTACCACCAGTAACACTTTTATACCCACATGCTAAGAATGACGGTGTTGACAAACTGCATTCTAAAATAGCTGAGACTGCATTCCATTACTGTGCTACTGCAACATTAATGGCAGTACCTTAACTGATGGTAGAGATCTGCAAGGACTGTTTGATTCAGACAATATGGTCAGCATACCTCTTAACTTCTACTTCTGGGAGGTCTTTCTTTATGGTTCCCAGTTAAGCAGACATGGCTTTTTGCCTTCCAGCCTAAATTGAAAAAGAACTGAAGAAAAAATAATGGCAACTGATAAATTTTACCAGGAAGAATTCTGGAGAAGTATGTCTACGATAATCTAGATGACGAAAAGTAAACAGAAAGAAGGGAAATAAGGCAAAAGGAAAAGCAGAAGGAAGTTTTTACACTCCATCAGCATAGAAATAGGTGGTGGAAGACCCACAAAAGCTTGAAGCAGTGCAGAGGCCTAAAGAGACAGTCCAGATGGCTGTATTATGTGTTAAGTTCCTAAAGGGTTGGGAGGGTGGCCTAATGTTTAAGGTGTTTGCCTTACAAACACAAGGTGCAGGGTTTGAGTCTCACAAGGGATAATTGGCTAGGCTTAAAATGTTTCGCAAGGGCAGTTAGCCTAGTACTAACCTATGAACCTATAAAGTCACCAGGAGGTCTTTAAAGAGGAGTGAGCTGGAAAGGAAAATAATGGGAAAAAGTGGGGGAGTTGAGCTTAGAGAGAGGGAGAGAGACACAGAATGAAACAGATACAAGAAATAAAAGATATATCAAGTGCTGAAGAGGTGAGAGGGCTATACGGGCAGGAGAGGAAATGTAGGGAATATTTCGAAGAAAAAAATAGAAGAATCAATAGAACAAAAACAGGTGGCCTTTATGTATGACTATGGAAAAGGCCCAAGACAACAAAAAAAATTAGCACTAAGACTAAGGCACCAAAAAGCAGAGTGAGGTGCCCTGACGATAAATGATTTTAGAAACTGGAAAGTTATTGAAAGATCCAGGTGGGCTACAGATTGTGCAGTGAGGCTATATCTCAAGATAACAGAACTAGTCTGTAAAGGGGGTACAACCTGGTTGCCCCTTGCTTCTTGATATACCACATGATTGTGGTATTATCTAAAACCACTTGAAGAAGTACCAGGTACCAAAGATGGTTATAAGAGTTGAGTGCTTTGATCAGGGCAAGCATCTCCTAGATATTTATGTGCTTGTGTCTTTCTTTAGTATTCCACACCCCCTGCACTTTATCCCACACGAAGCTGCTCCCCACGCGAAGTTTGAAGCGTCGGTGGTGACAGACTGCTTTGGAGCAAGGAGGAGGAGGAAGAAGGGGGAACCTAGACTCAAGGATAGCTGTGTCTCCACAAAAAGATCTCTTTTCTGACCAACCTCAGCACTGGACGCTTGCCAGGGCTGTCATGAGAATCAGAGAGCACAATAAAAAAAAAACAGAGTCAAAGCAAAGCAGTTACTCATAAAACTGCAACCAACATAAAATAAATTAACACAGCAATGTACCGATAAATACCTTAATATGCAAATCTTTCAGGTAACATACCCTTCTTCAGTGCTAAAAGCAATATATTCACATCACATTTATATAATAATAATAAAGAACACACAGTTTGTCTTGAGTATAGGTTTTAGTGTAACAGTTTGATTAATCTAACTGCTATTCTAAAACCTATACTCAAGTCTAAACAGCAAGTTTGAAGTAATCTTGTGCTATATCTTTAAAAATGAACCAAGTTTCTTTCTTATTGTGTTGGTGATTTAATTAATTGATTGGAAAAGGAATTGTATTGGCTATGTGTTCTTTATTACTATTATATAAATGTGATGTCAATCCATTGGTTTTAGCACTGAGGAAGGGTATGTGTTACCTGAAAGCTTTGCATATTAAAGTATTTATCGGGACGTTGCTGTGTTCATTTCTTTTGTGATAAGAATCATATATGTTATGTGACCCAAAATCCTGAGGTATTATCCTCACAAAGACTGAAGTCTGACTAGAAAACCTTAGAAATTTGTCTAAATAAAAATCTATTTTTTTCTGTGGAAGAAAAGCTCTTTGAACTGAAGTGTCTAGTTGATATCCCATGAACACAATCCTGTGTAATAAAGTAAAGAAAGACATTTGAATGTTCTTGGAATCCTAGTCTGTGTAAACACAGCAATTCCTGACACTTTGAAATAGACTCTGCAAAGATAGGCAAGTTGTCTAAATATGGAAAATGTGGACACCATGTAGCCTGCAATGAGCTACAACTGGAGCTAGACACTTTTGTGAACACTTTTGATGCACTGGGCAGTCCAAATGATAAGGCAGAGAACTGAAAATGTGATCCAGATACAAAAAAAACCTTAAGAAATGTTTCAAGTCTGGATGAACAGGGATGTGATAAAGAACAAACAGAAACTAAAATGCCTGATCTGGGGGAAGAGAAATGACTCTATGGAAAGGAGGAATTCGCTCCACTGCTATCTGTAATCTTAATAAATGATTTTCAGAATCCATATGTCTGAATGAATCCATTGCCAAAGAGAAAAAAGGAGATTCAGACTTTCTGGAAGAATAAAAGGAGCCAGAGTGGGAAAGGGGTCACAAGGTCTCTGGAACAGTAATTCAGATCCACCAGACTGACTCTGGGAGGTTCAAGAGTTCTCTTTGGAAAATCCTTTCCATCTTTTCTTAAACATCTGTTTAACTAAAAACTGCTTAATCTATTTTTTGCCAAAACTGTATGACGAGATCGAAAATCCCTTGGACAATTTGGAAAAGGAGAGCTGGAAAATCTTAAACAGACTCCCTAAATCAGTTTGCTCCTCTGCAGCAGTGGCACCAAACATTAAATCTTAAACAGTCCAAGGGAGAATTTAAAATCTCATTTTAACATCATCTTGGAGGTTCTGAGAATGTAGCCATCCAAACCTCGTCAAGACTGTACCAGTGGCAGAAGTATCAACAGGGCCATACACACACTCTGCAAACAATGAATAATGACTTGTGCAACAGAAGAAAGTTATGTTATTAACCCCGACTACCGTCTCACAGCGCCTCTGTGCTTACATCTGAGTGAGCTATGAGACGTGTGGAATTTTATGATGTTACCCCTGAGTGCCTTCCACAGGCATGGTGTACTCCCTGGTCTTATTTCAAATTCAGCCCCATGTCATGAAAACTAAGCTGAAAAAGTAACTGAACTTTGCAAGTCACCTTCTCAACTTAGCTTTCACATCGCAGTAACCGTATGTTTATATTTAATTTTTTTGAGTAAATCGGCTTTTTCAAACTAAGCTGATTCTGCCTGGATTCCTTGAAGCAAGTGGTGGCAGCCAATCAGGTTAGCAAAATCCAAGCCACCACTTGCATAACACGTCCACCCTCCAAACCTGTTGCCATTGTTCTTTACTTGTGCTGCTGCTGGATCCCTCCATTTCCTGTACTGATCTGCACTTAGAAGAGGTCCATGAAGCAGTGAACTATTCCAGCTGAACCACCAGGTTTCAGAAGTGTTTTATCTGCAGGTGAGTTTGATTCTTGTTTTTTTTTTCAATAGGTAATGATTTTAAACTTCACTTTGTAATGCTTTTAATTATCACTAAGCAAACTTTTTAACAAACTATGAGATGGATAATGTACAAGAGAGAATGAAGACTGCATGCGTGTGAATGCAGAAGAGACTGCATGTGTGTCTGAGAGAGTGAACGTTACAGGAGAGAATGAGGAGTGCGTGCATGTGAATGCAGAAGCAACTGCATGTGTGTATGAGAGAGTGAATGGTACAGGAGAGATTGAAGAGTGCGTGCATGAATGCAGAATGTATGTGTGTGTGAATGCAGAAGAGACTGCGTGTGTATGAGAGAAAGTGAACAGTGCGATCCCTTGAGATGTTATTTTACACTCGCTAAGCAGTGCTTTTGCTGTTTAGCGAGTATAAAATAAAAATACAAACAGTGTGTGCATGTTTCTGTCTGCATGTGTGAGTGAATGCTTGCATGAAAGCAGAACAGACTCTGTGTGTGCATGTGAGTGTGCCGGTTGCTTGAGTTACGGATAACCGTAAACTCTTTAGCACCAGTTCAGACCATCTGACAAAAAGACAAAATGCATATCAATGTCTAAGCTGTAAACCACATATCATAAAGCCCTTCCATTCTTTCAACGTGTAACTATGGCACTTTCCAATTCAGTGTCTTGGTTTGACTGCATTCCCATTAAATCTGCTGACCCTATGTGCTCTGCCAATTTGTTAATCAAACTAGTCAATTCCCTCAGTTACTTGACAAACTCATTGCTCAGCTCTTCCCCCGTCTGATAACTCTGAATTTTTCTGTGTATGTTCTACGTTCTAACAGTCCAACATTTGCTGTTTTTTTTTTCTTTTTGTCTCCCCTTACTTCCCTACCTCCATGTCCAGGGCCACAAGCTCATTAAACATCTTGACATGCTGTAGGATCCTTTTGGATTTTCCTTCCAAGCTGGGGATTCAGATTCTCCACAAAAGTTGTTCTGTCTTTTGAGCCAGTTTGGGCACAATTTCCTCCTAGTATGTGTTGATTTTGCTTCCAAACTTTTAATATTCAGCAGTGATGGAGACACTCAGGCAGTTATCTAGTACAAGGCTCATGCGCCCCCCCCCCCCCAAACATGATCCATACTGATCAGTGCTCTACCCGATAAACATAAATAAATAAATGAATGAATAATTAACTGGTCCACAACCACAATCAAGAGAAGGATAATTCCCGGTTTCATATTCAGAAGTTATCATCAAGCAAATTATCCATTTTGAAAAGTACATCAGGTTTTGAACTTTCAAATGGAAGTACAACACATGATGGTGAGGAAATCAGTACAGAATGCCTGAACATTCCTCACCAAATTCTTGTCACTGAGCCCCTGTTCCCTAAATGTAAATATATAATGTTAAGCTGGGGAACACTGTTATAGTTACCTGCTTCAGAAGTGTACTTAATGTCATGTGTAAACAAACATTAAGTTGTGAGTAGTATGGAGAATCTTTCATTTTGCACTGAAGGAGAAATGACTGGCTTCATATATCATAATCAGGGAAGAGACGCTAACGTTTGTTGTGAAGGGAGTTTTGTGAAGTTTTATTTGTAAATGACTTTATCTGATACACAGTAAATGCAGTGATTTGTGAGGATTTTTACATAATTTATAGACCACCTATGGGCGTCTACCCCTTACTATTAACTCGCTGTGCATTACTATTATTGACATTATTATTATCCAGCTTTCTACCGTGTCTGAAATTCTTAACTCTGGAATTCAAGAGACTTTGTGCTGTCGTTTCCATAATCTCTTAATAATACCTGTGGTTCAAATTGCTTATTTTTGCCTTTCAGTAAAAGGAACTAGGCTACACCTCTTATACTATACAAAAATATAGTGCAGTACATAAAAATGTTGGGATTTCACATGAAAAGATTTTTTTTCACAAGGCTGCTCTAAGCCTCTGAATTTAAATAAGTGATTCAGTTGTGATACTAAACAAGTTTACTGCATAGGAAAGGGTCCATTGAAAATTTAGATGGTATCGTTGTTGTGTGACTCTCTGAGAAAGCTGTTTGTACAAGCAGCCCAGGATAGTCATAGGGAATCTCACCAAACATTGATGTAGAAAACACTACAGGCAAAATTGTGATGTACAGAGAAGTAGGTAGCATATTGTCATGATTGCTACAGTTTTCTTTTTTTCAGTGGAACAGATATAAAGCAAATTATTTTTTTATTTTATTTTATTTTACATTTGTTTACTGGGAAAGTCCGACTGGACCGAGCTCCTTTTTCAGCAGAGGCCTGAGGAGAAAAGCTCCACATTTATAACAGAATGATTGTACATAGATACAGTACGTTACATAGACACATGATATAAAGGCTATGAGTAACACATAGATACAAAGGAATACATATGTTGTGTTTCTTATAAATCAAATTTACACATAATGACCAAAGGTTTACATACAGCTCAGATAATAACAGAAAGTAATTTGTCTTTCTACATTCAAATGTTCTGTATATACAAAAGTTTTATAGGGAGAGATGACACAGGAACATATTACCTAACATCAGGGAGTTTGTAATAATTAAGAGTTAATAGACCAGTTAGTGTTTGAGAAGAAACAGCAGAGAGAAATGGAGGGTAGACACTGAGTCAAACTATTTACGTGGGAGGGTACCAGAAAGGTATGTTGCTATACAAAGATAGTTGCACAGAGAGATGGAGGGAAGACATTGAGTCAGACTACTTACGTGGGAGGGTACCACAAAGATATATTGCTACAGGAAGATAGTTGCAGAGAGATGGAGGATAGACATTGAATCAGACTACTTATGTAGTACTAGGTAATTGCCATCAATTTGTATGTTTAAAATGCTTCTCTCAAAACATTGAACATTTAGATAACACTTACCACTAAGATTATCGTTTCTCTCTGCCTGTGGTTGCTAGAATCTGTTTTTAGAGAATTTAGCTCAAAAGGGTGGCTGTATAGAAGATTCTTATATCTCATGCAGACTATTGCTCCTGTAGATGTTGAGATCTGAAGAGGTACTTTTGCTGGCAGTAGGTTTTAGTTCTAGGTGTTGCAGTGAATGCAAGTAAGTCTGATTAGTAACATTACATCCATGCCAATACTACAATTCTTCTGTTTGACAGTCTTTGTGAGCAGGTTTAATGTAACTACTGTTTGTGTATAAATGTGGACAGAAATGTAACTACACTGTGTTTGACTGGAACTTAATATAATGCATACTACTGGAGTCACTGGGGAGAATGTTTCATTTGGTTCTTGTGCATACTTGGACATAGTACTGAAGCATACCTCTCAACTGTACTGATTTTCGCAGAATGTCTTGATTTTTGCCTCATATTTCTGGTCCATTTTTTATAAGATTGTGGTTTTCTGGCAAATTATTAAAGACTTATGTTAGAAAATAATGACAGGCATTTGAGCTTCAGACTTCATATCCTTTAGAAAAGTCATGCTAATGCATAACCTGTTATTCTATTAACTTTCCAAGTTTGTAAGAGCAATATTTAAAAATTGTCTCTATTTTTGGTCCTCTGTCCCACTGTTATTTATGGCTTTGTCCAGATTTCTTGCTCTAAGAGGTTGAGAGGTATGTACTGAAGGGGGTCACGTGACAAATGTTTAATTTAAGTGCTTGAATATACTCTGACATACTCTGGCATGACTCATAAACTTTAAGTTGATTTCGTTGATCTCCCATATGTCTTCTGTGTTGTAGTCAGTAATTTTGAATATCACACTGGATTTTTTCCCTGTATATATACGTGTGTGTATATATGTCTGTAAGTGTGTGTGTGTGTGTGTGTGTGTGTGTGTGTGTCTATACATATATCTATATTTTATATATATATATATATATATATATATATATATATATATATATATATATATATATATATAGGTTCATAGGTTTATACTAGGCTATCTGCCCTAAGGCATTTATAAGCCTAGCCCAAAGTTTTGTGGCTTACACCACCCCTTATATGAAAAAATACTGTGCCCATTAGTTTGTTGTGCCTCTGTCCAGCAGTGACACAGAGATGATTCCCGGGGTAAACCTACGATCTCCCATCCACAGGTCAAGATTTCTCTTGAACAGAGCCAGCGAGGTGCTCTGCCTCACATGGACCGGGATTTTATTCCACAGCATAGGGAGTCTCTGAGTGATAAATCTATCCCTCCAGCACGTCCTATTTATATCCGTGCTAAGGTTTAAGTCGCTTGCTCTAGTGGTTTTGGTGGATTTGGATTTTTTGAGGTGGAGCATGTCCATTAATTCCGGGTTGGACATGGCCTTGTATGTCAGGCACATGTCACCTCTGAGCAGACGGTATGCGACTGAATAGAGCTGGAGTTTCTTCAATCTGGCAGCATATGACAGATTTTGGAGTCCCTTTATCCTTTTGGTGAGGAACTTTTGGGGTCTCTCCAATTGCTGCAAATGTCAGGTGAGATACATCCCGAATGGGGCATTGTACTCGATCATTGGTCTGATAAGTGAAGAGTAGTAGGGAACAATGACCTCACTAGATCTGGATGTGAATCCCTTCATGATCAGGTGGGCAATGTAGAAGGTCTTTCTAACCACTTTAGCAACGTGTCAAAAGAAAGGTCACTATCAACCTGGGTCCCCAGGTCCCTGATAACCTCTTCTGTGCTTAGTGGATTGCCACCTATATGGTAGCTTGGGGTTACCTTGTTTTTCCCGAAGGGTATGACTATACATTTTTTGGCGTTTAACTTCAGGCCATGGCTCTGGCACCAGCTATCTGTTTCCGTGAGTCCCTTCTGAAGGATATCCGTGTCCGATGCACTTTCCACTATGGCGCCCAGTTTGCAGTCATCTGCAAACTTTGTCAGCCAAAGTCCTCCCATGTTGGCCTGTACTTCTGAGAAGTAGATGCCGAACAATAGGGGGCCAAGGATCGAGCCCTGTGGGACACCACTTGTGACCGGCTTGGAGTCTGACATAGCGCCAGCAACTCTAACCCTGTGGGTTCTGTCCTTAAGCCAGTTTGCAACCCATCTTGTGACATATGGGTTTACATTTAAGCTGGTAAGTTTTTCTACAATACCCGAGTGGGGTATTGTGTCGAAAGCCTTTGCAAGGCTGTATGGACTGCCTTTCCCTCATCAATGGCCTTGGTGACTGTTTCAAAGAAGTCGACCAAGTTCAAAAGGCATGATCTGCCCTTGACGAAGCCAGGGTCGGGTCCAATGTCTGCAAGTCCCCTATATCTTTGTTTATGAGCTCCATTATGATCCTCTCCATAGTTTTGCAGACTAGACTTGTTAAGCTTATGGGGCGGTAATTACCAGGGTCCGTAGAGGCACCACCTTTGTGGAGTGGGACCACAGTTGCCGTACGCCACTCCTTGGGCACATATCCTGTGGTAAGGCTGAGATTAAACAGCTGCCTTATGTGCGGGTTTAATTCCTCATTTAGCTCGTGTAGCACACAGCCGGGGACACCATCCGGTACCATTGATGCTGTGTTTTTAGCTTTAGAGAGAGCAGCTTTCACCTGCACATTTGAGATGTCTGGGAGGCTACACTCCGCTGGGATAGTTATCTCTCCTTTAGGGGGGGAGAGGGGGGTGAAGTTTGCACTGAACCTGTCTGCCAGTATGTTAGCAATGTCTGTGGGTTCAGTGATTTTCGTATCATTTTGGACTAATTCTGAGCATATCTGGCAGTTTCCACCCAGGTTCCTAACATAGCTGAAAAAGGCCCTATGATTGTCCTTTGAATCCATGGCAATTTTTCTCTCAAAATTGGCCTTAGTTGATTTTATGAGTGCTCGTATTTTTTTACTAATAATGATCAGGGGTGACTTCCCTTTTATGGATTTTGTTCTATCATGTAATAGCTTTCTCCTCTTATTGTAAAGTTTGTTAATGGCTGGGGTCCACCAGACTGGACGTTTGCCCTTTGTGGAAAGAGTCTTGGTTTTATTTGGGATTGCCTGATCCATGCAGTCCTGAAGGTGTTCATAGAAGGCATTTGTAAGGGCTTCCGCAGCTTGGGTTGTGGTTTCCACCTGGCTCAGGGGCCTTGAAGGATACCACACCAGTCTTGAGTAGTGTGAAATTTGCTTTAGAGAAGTTCTTCACTGTGGTCTTTTTTGTTTGGGGTGGGGGCGGGATGTGGATTTCCAGTGAGATTAGTTTATGATCAGATCTCACCAATGAGGGATATACTTCCGGTGTGGAGCATTTTGTCCCCATGTTTGTGATAATGAGATCTAGTATATTTTCTCCTCTTGTGGGAACAGTGACTAGCTGTTCCATGGCATATGAATTTATGAACTCCAGGAACCGTTGGGCTAGAAAGTTAGGGCTTGAGTAATGTTCCCAGTCTATATTTGGGTAGTTGAAGTCACCCAATATGATGGTGTTTGGAGATACATTTATACCCTCCAGTGTCTTCAGGAAGGCTGTGTGGGGTTCCTGAGTTTGAGAGGGTGGCCTGTAGCATGCTACAATTGGCTGTGTGGGGTTCCTGAGTTTGAGAGGGTGGCCTGTAGCATGCTACAATTTGTAGAGCAGTTTTGCCTATGGTTAGTTGCACCTGGATGGTTTCCTAAGCTTGCGTTGCCACCAACCTGGAGGTGTGGGTATCCTTTATGAATATGGATACACCCCCTCCTTTTGTGGTGTGGTCCGGGTTTTGGGGCCGGAACGCATGATATGAGGTAAAACCTAATAGTGCCGGGGTGCTCTCAGGAGCCTTGAACCAGGTTTCAGTAACAGCACAGACATCGATGTTCTCCATACTGAGAAGGGCCTCGAGTGCGTGCATTTTGAGATTTAGACTTCTGGCATTGAGCAGCATTACCCTTAGTTTCTTCCCATTTTTGTTTTCTAGGGTGGTAGGTTTAGAATTTGAGCCCTGCCTAAAAAAGGCACTATGGGGGTGGCAAGAGCCTTAGCCAATATCCAGAATCCCAGGGGTGACAGGTGCAAGCCGTCCCGTGTGAAGCAGCGTGGCTTGTCAAGCATGTCATCCCAGGCAGACAGACACTGGATCCCCTTTGAATGACACCAGACATTACGCTAATTGTTAAAGCTGATCATCTTGTCTCTATATTGTGGCATCATTCTTGGTGAAGGAAGGATACTGCTCAGGGTCAGGGTCATACCTGCCTGGGCTACATAATCAGAGAGCTCCTCTATCTCTCTTTTCATGTAGTCCAGGGAGGTACGTCTCAGGTCGTTCACACCAGCATGGACAATGACTGTGTCATATTTGTACTTGCCGTGGAGTGACCCGAGTGCTTGTGTTATGTGGCGGATTCTAGCACCCGATAGGCAGCTTACTGTGACCATCTCCTTGTTCAGCCTGGTGAGTGGGACGTTAGTGTGTCTGACTATGGAGTCACCTATGACAAGTTTGGTGTTGTATTTGGCCTTAAGGGCTGTGACTGCTTTGCACACTGATTTTGTGGTTTATGTGTTGCTTGTGGGGTGTCTTGAGGTAGCAGTTGTTTGGGTGTCTGCTTTGGAGGCCTCTGCTGTTTAGGTAAATTTTTACTCAGAGCCTCCGAGTATGTCTTTGTGTGTTTATGTGTTTGATTCAGTGGTGTGGTAGCATTATGTGAGGCTGGTTTTGTGGTGTGTGTAGTTGCCTTCTCCTCCTGTCTGGTCTTGCCAGTCCTGAGTTGAGAGAGCTCAGCCTCCAGTTTGGCTAAATAGCTGCATCTCTCGCAAGTATTTGTGTTATGTGGGAGGAGGAGAGGGTTGTCTGTGTACATGAGGCAGTTATAACATTGCCTCAAGATTCCCAGATTCACTAGCTGGACCGGAAAGGAGATTGACAACTGACCTTTGGACATGCTAGAATAATATTGGGAATTCCTTAATAACTGAAAACAAGGGGAGTGAGGGTGTAGTGCTTTTAATTTTTAGTGCTGACTTATATAATTGCTTTAGTGAGCAAGTGCCAGGTAGCTTGAGTGCAATGTGTTACAAGTAACTAAATGCAAAAACGACAAACAGTAACTTTCTTTCAAGTGAAACAAGGAAATAAGTACAGTAAGCAATGCAGATATCACTAGTGATCCACAGAAGCGCTGAGAAGCCGCGTATTAGGTGGAATTAGCGTTTCAGGGAAATAACAAGCAAACAAACAACAAGCATATAAACAAAGCTAGATTCAGCAGGCCTGGATCTAGTCTATGCTACAGCAAACAAGGTGTACCAATTTCAGTAAGATACAGTTCAAATATTCAGGTACTATAAACCTTTAACCAGAAATTCCCAGCTCAGAAGGGCAGAGTCCAGCCTCTTCTCCCACAAGAGTGCAGACCACAAACCTTCTTAATGTAAAATAACTGGCCTGAAGCCCAAGTGCTTAAACCAGAACTAATACACTTGGACACTGGGCTCTCAATCAGCAGTTCCCAACTTAGAAGGATGAAAGCTACCTGTCCTGCCACAACAGTGCTTGCCACAAACCTTCCTAATGTAAAACAACTGGTCTGAAGCCCAAGTGCTTAATCCAAAAGACTTAGAATGATAGCTACACTTTAATCAAGTTACAACCAAGCAGTAATAAATACAATTGAACACTTTAGAGAATGTCTGGATTAGTGCTCAAGTTACACAAACAAAGCTAGATCCAGCAGGCCCGAATCCAGTCTATGCCACAGCAAACAAGGCGCACCAACTTCAGTAAGAAGCAGTTCAGATATGCATGCACTATAAGCCTTTAACCAGAAATTCCCAGCTCAGAAGGGCAGAGTCCAGCCTCTCCTCCCACAAGAGTGCAGACCACGAACCCTCTTAATGTAAAATAACTGGCCTGAAAGCCCTAGTGCTTAAACCAGAATTAATACACTTTTAGAATAACAGACACTGAGCCCTCAATCAGCAGTTCCCAACCTAGAAGGATGTAAGCTACCTGTTCTGCCACTACAGTGCAGACCACAAACCCTCTCAGTGCAAAACAACTGGTCCGAAGCCCAAGTGTTTAAACCAAAAGGCTTAGAATGAGTTACACCAAGCAGTAATAAATACAATTGAGTATTTTTAAGATGATGCAAAAGTAAAATGAAGTAGGTAGAAACACAAGTACAGTAAAAGCAGATGATTTTTTTTTTTTTAATCTGAACAAGTGCTGAGATCAAAGAAACAGATTTGAGTGCTGAAACTAGAAAACTGGCTAGTTATAAGAAAAAAAAACAAGCTAGAAGGCTTCCCTCAAACACAGAAGGGCTTGGGGGCTCAGAAGCCTACAAATAGTCTATACCACTTAAAAGGAAAGGCAGGAAATAAGCTTAATTTTTTTTGTCTGTTTCCCAGATGCTCTCTTTGTACACAGTAGGAGTGCCTGAAATCAGAATATGATCTCACTGCACTCAGTTGAGTGAGCAAATGAGATGGGCCCAGAGGCAGGCTGAGGGGCGGGCAGTTTCAAGGCCACTAAGATTAACACCAAAACAAAAACAGGGAGGTTGGGTGGGAATAACTGAAGAGCAGAGTTAAAACTGCCTGTTCAGTTAATATTCCTACAACACAGTTTAAATCAAATTAAATGCTGTATTTTAAAAAAAAAAAGTGCAGATAAAGGTACTTAAATTCTCTTATACGTCCAGTTGAATATAACCAAGTTGAATATAACCAATATAACCAAGTTCTTAGTGTGTGTGTGTGTATATACTTACATATATATATATATATATATATGCCTAGAAATATACACATGCACACATACATACACATATGCATGTATATATGTATGTATGCATTAAATTATCTAAACCATGGTGAGCCCATTCAACTAGAGTCAAGGTGGCTTTTGCAGTTTTTCATTCTAGAGTGTCCATGGATGACACATGTGCAGCCACAATTTGGGCTACCTACCATACCTCTGTTACTCATTACAAATTGGATCTGGCCACCAGGCGAAGAGCATCTTTTGGTTCAGTGGTGCTGAGGAACATCCTCCCATGAGCTACCCAGGGACTAAAGTAGCTGGGAACTCTGTCCCACAGGTTGACGACAGAATGAAAATTGACAACATCAGATAAAGAAGTTATGTACTCGCCATAATATTCCATCTGTGTTGTCCATTTTTTTTTCATTCTTCCTCAACTACCTACCCTCCAACCCCCCTACCTATCAACTTCTAGAATCAGATGCTTCAGACCAGTGCAGAGTGTATGGTCAAAAAAGGACAGGCCCGCATAAATATCAGGGAAATTAAGGTGGTGATTCTAGCTTTAGAATACCAACATCACTTCTGGTCTTCAGTTGTGGGTCATGTGGCAAATGTTTCATTTTAGAGCTTGTGTACACTCAGATACACTAATGAAGGGGCCACTGGGGGGAATGTTTCATTTTGGTTCTTGTGCATACTTGCAAGGGCTGCTGAAGGGGTTGTCGATGGAAATTTTGCATTCTGCTGCTTACAGACAGACTGCGGAAGGGGTCACTGGGGCGATGTTTCATTTTGGTGCTTGTGCAAAATCAGATATCAGACAAAGAAGGCATGTACTAACCATAATGTTCCATCTGTGTTGTCCATTTTTTTTTCATTCTTCCTCAGCTACCTTCTTATATATATATATATATATATATATATATATATATATGTGTGTGTGTGTGTGTATGTATGTCTGTGCATATATGTGGGTATATGGATATATATGTACGTACATAATGTACATACCTATATATACATACACACATTCATATAAACATACATATATATATATATATATATATTTATATTTATATTTATATATGCATGTATACATCTTGCTAAAGAGACTACTTCAGCAGTCATGTGGCAAATGTTTCATCTTGGTGCTTGTGTATATTTGGTAATGACTCTGCCACCCACTATACCTGCACCAGGAATGTAATGAATGTCTGCGCAACAGCCTATGTGCAGCAATTATCACCTTTTCCTGAATATCCAGAGCCTTTTCAGTAATGAAATGCAAGTCATTATCACATTACTAATTTACAATATGTGCATTCACAGTTCAACAGCGAGTCATTATCACTGGCCAGGTAAAACTCTCAGCTTTTCAAATTAGTAAAAGTCATTACTGCATCGATGAAAGCACATGTCAAGACTTTGTTTTCTGTCAATGTGCAGTCCTGAAGACGTTATCCCCCAGTTCCTTTCCTTCATTTAGCTTTATTTTCACTAGTAAGATACAGATGCAAGTATCCATTGTAGTAATGTGGTTTGTATCTTTGTGAATTAATGTAACTGAACCTCATATGATGAAACAGTTTCATGTATCAAACAATCACTACATAGTTCATAGGTTCATAGGTTGGTACTAGGCTATCAGCCCTAGAGCCTATACAAGCCTAGCCATAACAACTCCCTGGTTATTTCTTCCCACAGTATTTACTTCCTTGGACCCCTGTCTAGCAGGGTGACTGACTTGATCCCCAGGGTGAATTTCCCATCTCCCATCCAATCGTCAAGGTTCCTTTTGAAAAGCGCCAAGGAGGCGCTCTGCTTGACATGTATGGGCAGTCTATTCCAGAGTCTGGGGAGTCTCTGGGTCAGGAACCTATCCCTCCAGCATGTATTGTTCATTGTGATGGCAAGGTTTAGATCCCTGGAGCATGTTTCTCTAAGAGATTGAGATTTCTTTAAGTGTAGCATGTTTAGCAGCTCTGAGTTTGACATGGCCTTGTATGTTAAGCAGAGATCGCCTCTGAGTAGATGATATGCGACAGAGTATAGGTGGAGTTTTTTTAGACATTCAGCATAGGGCATCTGCTTTAGGCCTGTGATTCTTTTCATGAGGTATTTCTGCGGCTTTTCCAGTTGTTGCAGATGTCTTGAGAGGTACATACCAAATGGGACATAATGGGTCTAATGAGGGATGAGTACAGTGGGACAATAACCTCCTTTTTTCTGAATGAAAAGCCCTTAGTGATGAGGTGTGCCACATAGAAGGATTTCCTGACTGTTGTGGCGATGTGGCTATCGAAGGTGAGACCACTATCCACCTGTGTCCCTAAGTCTCTTATCACACTTTCACTGTTTAGTGTACTGCCACCTATGTGGTAATTCACGGGTACATGTTTTTTCCCAAAGGGGATAACTATACATTTCTTGGCACTGAGCTTGAGTCCATGGCTCTGGCACCAAGCATCTGTTTCTGTAAGGCCCTTTTGTAGAATATCCATATCATTTGGGGATTCAATAATGGCTCCCAGTTTGCAGTCATCTGCAAACTTTGTTAGCCAGAGTCCCTTTGTGTTGGCCTGTACTTCAGAGAAGTAGATGCCAAACAAGAGCGGTCCCAGGACTGAACCCTGAGGTACTCCACTGTTGTGTGCTTTCCAACTGCCTCTGTGCAGGTGAGTAACATAATACTGTTCTACACTGTTGTGTTTTTCAGCTCTTTGTTCACCTGTAAGACATCACACACGTCAGTGAAGATGCCACCTGCTCAGAAGTCAACCAATATTTACTTGTGTGAGGATATTGATTCTGACGGTAGTAGCAGTGGGTCCAAAATGGAACTGGACCTTGAAGATGAAGATTATGGCACCGGTGATGACATTCCACTGGCACATCTGTGTGAGAATGCCATTACCGCTGATAAAGATGATGCTCCTGTCCCAGACATTCCTGACAGATCGCTACATTGAGCCACACCAGACCTGACGACTGTTGATGAAACTGACCATGACAGTAAGGATGACGTGCCACTTGGCCTAATAAAGAATGATGGCACACACAATAGTGGTCATCAACTTCAATCTGATTTTGACACAGAGGATGAACTGCCTCTATCTGTGTTAAGAAAAGGACATGGCCTAACTGACAAACCTTTGGAGTCCTCCACAGTCCAGGCCAGGTCAAGTGCTGACAAGGAAGTAGTCCACAGCAGGTTGATTGGGATGGAGAAAGTCCTCTGAATCCGAGTCGAAGTAGCACCTTGTCAAGCAAGGATTTCACCGTGCCGCAGCATGGAATGTCTGTGAGTACTCCACGTAGAAGTGCATGCAAACCAGTGGGTACTGAAACTGACCATAGCACACCATCTATTAACCATACTGGAGTTTCCATTCCAATGTGTGCAAGGCTACCCAAAAAGGTATGGCGAGCATGCCCACCAGGTAACAACATGTGGGAGAAATGCCTAACACGAGTTCACATTGATGACTTTGTGTGTCCGGTCGGCAAAGTAACCAACCTGGACTTAGACAGCACAAAGATGGACTTCCTCAATTTGATGTTCCCAGAGGAACTGTACTCATTGCTGATGAAACTAACCACTATGCTGCACAGAAGCAAGCTGCAGTAGGTTGATAAGCGGTGGAGTCCTGTTTCTCCTGAAGACGTGCACATTTCTTAGTGTCAGAATATACATGTCTATTGTACATGTTCCAGAATACAGACAATAATGGGAAACACACCATGTGTATGACCATTTCCCAATAGCCAAGTACATGATCCAACAGAGGTTTTAAAAATGTAGCAGTATTTTCACTGCAATGACAAACACCTCAGACAGCCACAGGGCTCTGTGAGTCATGACAAGCTACATCATGTACGGCCAATACTGGATGCTGTACTTCATGCATGCAGGACACAGTACAATGTGCATCATGAGGTGGCAGTAGATGAAGCCATGGTTGGCTTCTGTGGCAGTTTGACATTCAGACAGTTTATGCCTGGCAAGCCAGAGAGGTATGGCATTAAGGTATGGGTGCTGGCTGACTCACACAATTTAGTACTTACAAGATAGAAAAAGAACTTTGTCTGTATGGTGTACACATCTCACAGTTTGGTTACAATTATGGTTATGAGAGTTATGATTTCTTTTCCTATTTTGCTAAACAACTCTGTCAGGGAACATCAGAGTAAGTAATACCTCATTTTAAAGGCAGTATTAGAAGTTATAGGATGGAAAAAGAACTGTGTCCGTATGCTGGACAAATGTACAGATATCACATTATGTTTAGGACTTCAGTTATGAGAATTATGATATTGTTTCATATTAGGTAATTAACTTTGTCAGAGAACATGTCTGCATGCTAAGTAGTAGCTCATTTTGAGGACAGTATTACTATTTACAAGATATAAAAAGAAATGCATCTGTATGCCATACACATGTACAGATATCACAGTTTGTTTGGGACCCTGACTATGAGAATTAAGATATTTTTTCATATTTTGCTAAATAACTTTGTCAGGGAATATGTCAACAGGCTAAGTAATACCTCAATTTGAAGACAGTATTAGTAGTTATAGGATGGAAAAAGAGTTGTGTATGTATGCTGGACAAATGCACAGATATCACATTTTGTTTAGGACTTCAGTTATGAAAATTATGATATTGTTTCATATTTGATCAATAACTTGTCAGGGAACATGCCAACATGGTAAGTAATACTTCATTTTGAAGATGGTATTAGTACTTACAAGATGAAAAAAGAATTGTGTTTATATGCTGTACATATGTAGAGATATCACAGTTTGTTTAGGACTTATGAGAATTATGATATTTTTCATATTTGCTAAATAACTTTGTTAGGCAACATGCCAACATGCTAAGTAATACCTCATTTTGAAGCTGACACTGAGCCGCACAACTTTGTCTATTACATGTGATGAGATATTATGCTTTGTTACTTAGATTATGACAAGAATAATATTAATCATATTTCTGTGAATATCTCAATAACGGAGCAGGACACAGTACTGGCTAAGGTATATTTTTAAAGCTGACATTCATATATAGTAATCAATCAAAAATTGTATGGGTCTACATGGCATGTTCATAGAGATATTGTGATTTGTTTTACCAAAAAGACAAAAAGTATGCACAATATCAGCATTCACCTGGCAAATATTTCATAATGATTTAGATGCACACTATCAACATTTACACCTTTTGAAAGACCAGTGTCTACTGAACAACTTTCACATTTACATTTTTAGTCTAGCTCTTATGGTTAAATAGTTATGAACATTTGTTTTCTGTATGGTGTTACAAATGGATTATCAGTAAAACAGCTCAGGCTGCAATGTTGTTCCTATGGTGGAAGTAAGCAGTCAGCATTCTCTGAGCTGCTCTGGAGTGAATGATTTAAATCAGATTTATCCTCACAAGAGGATAAACAAAACGTTCCTTATACTTTCACAATTGTCAAAACAAACGTTCACATATGAGCCTGACAATTCAAAAAATTGAAAATCAAGGTTGTAGAAGTATACACATTTTCCCCATACCTGTCAATAATTTTCCCATCCTTTACAGAAAGTTTAGTATTGTAATTAGCTACGAGCCTTGCAGCTGTGGGATGAAATAAAGCTATAGCCATTGTGTGAGGTTTGGGAATACTGTATAAAATTTAAAAGACTGAGGACTTTATAGGTCCTTTCTGCCTTTTTAGGGGCAGCTGGCTGACTATCAGGAAAATTGCAGGAAGTAACACACACTTCCTCTAAAGCAAACAGAACAGGAGAAATGATTGTGGCTTTTGGAAAATTCATCTGTAAAAACCTTGCTGTTCTCCTTCTGAAAACACTGGCACATTCTAGCAATAATTTTAGAGAAAGAGAAACCCCACAGTGAAAATCAGACACTGAGCTCTCCTCTGAGTCTGAATCAGAAATCTGATGAAAAATGCTGTAGCTGTCTGTGCATCTTCCTGTTCAGAATCAGAATTTTGAATATTTTCCAGAAAAGAGGAATCTCTTCTTCTTTTACCAGAAACTATTTTACAAGAAGGAGCAATGGCCTGCATTAAATCCTTAGCCAGACCCGGTAAACTACTCATATCCAAAGAAACTTGAGGATAAGTAGATACATGCTTGGTTTTCTGTTTCATTTTGACAAGAAAATTTGGGCCAACTGTGTTACTAATGGTGGCAGCTGCTTCCTCAGGGATGAGCACAGCATTCTGACAAATCAGGGAAACCTTACCTGTTCCCTCTCTCATGACCAACAAGAGTGGCTCTCCCTTGCCCACTGAGTGGTACTCCAACAGCTAGAGAAGATGTGACTAACCTCCAGTACACAGTGGCTGTAGGTGCTGTGCCACAGATGTCTAGGATAAAAGTTGAGTGGGCTGAGATACAAATGGCCACAGCAAAGTCACCCACTTGTTGTTGAGGCAATCTGCTAGCATGCAGTGGTGGCAAAGGCTGTTTGCTTATCTTTTTCTTTTTGTGGCTGGAAGAAGAACCAACAATGGGACCAGTAGTCTGTACCATGGTAAAGCCAAAAACGGTGCCTCTTTCCCAGGGAAGACAAGCAGCAACTGACAGCAAAACTACCAGTCCACAAACGTTACTTTTTTGATAGAAAAAAACACAGTAAAAAGCATTTTGCAAAACTATCCAGTACACAAATGAAAAAAATCAACACAATTTCTTCACAGAAAAGTTTTCAGTTAGTTTACACTATTTTTAAACTGAAAGAAAAAAATGAGTGCTCAGTGCAAAAGTATGTTTTGACAAATTGTGAAAGTGTAAGGAATGTTTTATCTACAGTTTCTTCTTGTGAGGAAAAATCTGATTTAAATAACTTAAGTTTGTTCTGTTGCACAGGTCATTACTCATTATTTGCAGAGTGTATGTATGACCCTGTTGATCCTTGTTCCAGAGCTATGGCATCTGGTACTCTTTTAAGGCAGTCCATTAAGACACAACACTCCTGGAAGAGGAAAGTAATAAAAAACAATAAAAGTAAGAAATGGGAAGTTTTTATTTCCCAAAGAGAACTTATCTGCCCAGCAAAGGAAAGCAAAGACTGACAGTCGATCCTCAAAAGCCTCTTCAGTGGCAGCAAAACTCTGGGGAGTTTTGTGCCCAAACTTGTCTTTTAGTCAGTTCAGCTCAAGCTGCTTGACATTTTGGGTGCATGGAAGGTGTCCTGAAGCTTTGGAAGCTAGCCAACTGTTATATCCTTGGCAGTATATAACCCATATAGCTAAGACTACTGCGGCAATGATCAATATGATGAACATCAAATTAACTCTATCCCTTAAAAAATCTGGACAGATGAGATGTTGTGATCATCAGGATGATAAAGGGGTTACGTGTACCAAAAATAAACATTACCAATAAACCTGCTGAAATAGTGCACATTCATGCAGATAAGAAAAAGTATCCTATCACTCAGCTACAAATATGATCTGTTTTAGGTAGGTACCCAGCTTAACACATGATAACAGGAAATGATTTCTCCACCTTAAATATTTGAGGAAGGAATGGTGAAAAAGTAGTGCTTTTAATAAAAATCCATATCGGTGTGCGAACTGAAACTAGCACGTGAATAAGTCTATAGAACTATACCTCTGCCTAACCTGGAAAAGGCTGAAGGGAGAAACCATAAGACTCATTAATTAGAATATGTGTATCCAACAAAGATTAGAGTACAGCATTAGAAAGCTGTAAAGGTATGAAAATATGGCTAAGAATACAGACAGAAGAAGGCGTTACAAGACGGCTGCATACTGATTAACAGGTTGATTGCAGCTCTTCCGGTATGAAAACAAAACTTGCAGAGAAAAAAAAAAACAGCAAAATCTATCACTTTGGGTAAAAGTTAGTGACTTGTTTGATCTCAGCAAATAAAAAATCTGAGGAAAATAAGAGAAAATCAGCTAGAAAAGGAGAAGAAAAACTCTGGTGAGTGAGAGTCTTACAAGTGCTCTGCAAAGCAATTTGGGTTTTAGCTTTGCTACAAGAGATGGTTTCCAGCAATTAAAAGGAAAAACTTAAGCAATGCATTCAGATGTGTTTAAAAGTGTCTAGAGACACCAGAGGAATATATAAAGTCAAACAGCAAAAGGCTGGAAAGAATAGAAGCTTTAAGTAGTAATTCATATCTGCTGATGAAACTGAGAAAATAGAGGTTGAGATAACCAGGAGACTGGTCGAATATGAGGCTTCTCAAGAACTGTTTCACAAAATAGTAGTTAGAAGACAAGAGCACGCTCAGATAACTTGAGATTTTCTGCTGTACTAAAGAAACTGGAAAGAGCAGATTGCATTAATGTTATGAAGGTACAAATAAGCAACTGACTCATATTCCACAGCAGGATTTGTTAATTGAAAGTGTGCACATGTGTGTATGCTTCAAATTTGGCCATGAGAAACAGCCAAGACTTATATTAGTAAAGATGCCAGCAGAAAGGGCTGCTCCTGACAAATCTATGGCAGAATGGAAAAATAATAAAAACTGGATATCCAGAGTGTTTATGGAAAAGAGTACAACAGACAAAAGCGAAGCAAGCTTATCCTTGCAATCAGGGCATCTCAAGTGACAGGTGTGAGATTCAAGTTGCTATATATAGCCATTTTTAGAGTATCAGCTAGCAGATCACAGACATTTTGGATTCCGAATAGGTCAGGAGGAAATAAAAAGTTTAACCGGGAAAAATTGAGACAGCAAGTTCAAAGGGGCTCTGCATCTTATTCGTCTGACAATAGCAAAGCCCATAAAGAGAACTTGATGGTGAAACCTTTGTTCAGTGTTCCAAAGAAAACTGGCTGAGCACCAGAAAAAACAAATCCCCAGGAGATGACTAGAAAAATCAATATTACCTTGGACTTGAACTGGTGTTGGGTACTTGAGATGAAGAAAAAGGCCAGTAATAATGTGAAAGTAGGAAATACGTGGAAGAATTGTAAAGTGCCATTTCCATTAGATGCAGTTTGGGCATGACGGCAGTGCTTCTGCAAGTAGAAGTGACTAAAAAAAGAGTGGAACTTTGTTGAATGTGCTAAGTTAGTGTGGAGATTCTAAAGCATAATTCCCAGTTTGTCATTAATTTTTAGAAGGGCAATGAAGGGACTGCATATGTAATTGTAGGCAAAAAAAGGTTTTATTCTTAGTAAAGTCTGTATAATAAATGTCTTCAAGTAAACCGCATGTTATATTGTAAAGTAGTTCTGTATAGCATGCTGAGGTGTTTTAATTGTGGGAAGGGAGTCTCACAAGGGAATGCTGTTTATAATAATATTAGGATAAGAAAATGTTTTTTCTTGACTGTAATATATCCAGGGTTTACACTGTAATAGGATAAAGGCTGTATATAAGCAAAATAATGTTGATCTTGTGCTGTTAGAGGGAGATGTGAAAGTGCACTGATCATATTATGCACGTATTAAGATATACTAATGTCCTGCTTTTACATAGGTGGAAGAATAAATTAATGTTTTTAATTTATGCAGTAGGCCAAGGCTTTTTTCCCAAAGCAAACAGGTTCAGAAATAGAAAGAATGAAAAATAACAGTTTTCCGGTATTTGAAAAGGGCTGTTTCTTGCATCTGTAAAGCTATTAGCTACCCCCCTCCCCATCAACAGCACCAGGCAACTGAAGAATGTCCTCTGAGGCATTTCCATAAAAAAAGAAAATCACAATAGTATTTAAAGGGAAACTGGCAAGCAGTCAAGTGATAAAAAATGAAAGTTTAATACTTAGAGAATTAATTTGCAAATAGTTGCATACCCAACAGCCATACTACCTAAATATTACATATAACAGTATACAATTTATTTTAATCAATTAAGGACTGCCAGTGCACTTTTTAGCTAAATTAGTTAACTGAGAGCTTGCAAAGTGTTTTTCACATCTATGAGAGAATTAGAATTAGCACAAGTACCAACTTTATCTGTACAAAGGGGAACACAACCTTTAGCATGCATTTCAAATACGATTAAAGTTAATTTTAGAATAGATAAAGCCTGTGGTATAGCTATTTGATTGAGGCAACTGTTCTCATAGGGAGGGGTACCTTTCCTTTCTGGAAAGTTATATGTGTTTTCTATGCATTAAAAGGGGATGGGGTTGAAAATGTACTTAGTTTCTTTAAAGAAAGACATGGAGGAGTGTGGAATAGTAAGTAACTAGATTTTCATCAAAAAGGAAAGACAATTATTTCAAATCTGCTTAAATATTTAATTTGCACTTACAGTGACCTGTGTGGTGATACTTTCTACTTTTCTGCCTTCTTCCACGTTAGTTTCTTCTGGGACCTTAGACTTGTATCTTAATTTGCAGTTGTAGGAAGAGTGTGTTTCTACACTATTCTGCACATCTATTCCACAAGTAAAATTACTTGTAAAAGCTATCCATTTGTATTTTAAACCCTGCTGGGCCATAGTTCTGTAGTTTCATTCACAGTAGTGGTAGGACTGTGTAATACTGTCATATTTCAGCATTAGTCATTTATTACTGCATTTTTGTCATAAACAGTGGTACTGATAAATTTCTGCATAGTCTGGCACCAAAAACTGTAGTAAAAATTCAATTGTGAGAGAATTTTCTCTACTCTAGTTAGTGTTTCAATACTTTTTCTGCTTATCATTTACTTGCTTAATGTTATATTCCGTGTCTGCCCCATCCCCCACTAACACATTTAGCTAAAGTTGCTGAAAAAGATCCAATATTGGCTTTATTTGATTGGATGCCTCTCTAGTTAGCCTGCTAATTCCAGCACAGAGCTATTCCCACCCAGCGTCTTTTATGCAAGACTTGGATAGGTATGGAACTGTGAGTAACTATCTTTCCATCAAAAAGGAAAGCGAATTATTTAAATTCTGCTTAAATATTTAAGTTGCAGTTACAGTGACCTGTGGTGATACTTATTTGTACTTTTTTGCTTTAATCCATATTTTATCCAAAATAAAGTTACATGTTTGTATTTTTTAGTTTGTTCTGGGACCTTAGTCTTGTATTTTAATATGCAGTTGTGGGAAGATTGTGTTTCAATGTTATTCTTCATTTCTATTTCCATAAGTAGAATTACTTGTAAAAGCTATCTGTTTGTATTTTAAACCTTGCTGGGCCATAGTCTTGCAGTTTAATTCACAGTTGACAGGACTGTGTAGTACTGACAAATTTGAGCCTTAGTCATTTATTACTGCATTTTTCTAAAAACTGAGTTAATGGCAAATTTCTGCATATTCTAATGCCTTAAACTTTAGCAGAAGTTCAATAGTGCTTCAGGTTGTCCTTCAGTGCTTTGATAATCTGCTTATTATTTACCTGCTTAAAGCTATATTCTGTGTCTGCTCCATCCCCCACTAACATATTAAGCTAAAATTTCTGAAAGAGCTCCAGCATTGACTTTATTTGACTGGATGCTTCTCTGGCTAGCCAGCTTGTTACTTGAAAATTTTTACATAGCCATTTTGCTGTGGTGGTTTTATAAGGCTGTGTTTCTGGCTCCATCCCTTACCATAATCTGACTTCTAAACTCCCTCTATTACGTCTTTCATTGCTATTGACTCTTGTGTAGGCTATTCAAGTACTTTTCCCACCCAATGTTTTCCATAGATCCATGACACTAAATACCTACCCAGCAAACCAGTACTGCTCTTGAGTAAACCTCCTTTACTAAAAATTGTCTCCTGCTTGTTTTTCCAGAGATCAGCAAAGCTTAGCACCCTAGCTAAGTGTTTTACTTGTAGCCATTGTCATCCAGGCACATCTAAGTACTTTTGATTGTTAAATCACAGTAGAGTGGCTCAAGTTATTTTAAGTGATCTCTACTGTCTCCTGCTTTTATTTTTGATTTTCACTGTATTTATGGTAAACAAAATGCTCTTCCTCTCACTGTTACTGGTGTAAGATTGTCTGGAATCACTTTCTGAAAGGGATTTTCAGCTAGATGTTTATTTGGTTTGTGGTAGCATGGCACCTGTGGGTCTCTTTTCTACTGTGTTTTTACATTAGGAGGACGAGGTTTATTCATCTTGTGGTGGAAGGTGTTTGCATGGTAGGTCTGTGTTGGAAAATACACAAAATGACTACTTATCTGCCTTTTTATTGGCCAGAAGGCTCATGAGTTAGTTTTCTGTTTTTTCTGTGTTGCTATAAATTTTGCATGTTTGTGCTGGATGGCAGCACCCTGTACAGTAGCAAACACCTAGAAATCAAAATCAAATTTTCCCTGTACAATGGTCCATAAAACTGTATGCTGTAAATCAGCAATGTAACACAAATACCTTGCAACCTTACAAGGTTAGAGCATGTAGTTGGGTGTCTAGTAGCAATACCTACAGATTTAGTAGAATTCGGTATTGTGTATACATTATAATTAGTAAAATTTAGTACTGTTTAGCATAATCTGCTACAATAAAGCATTCTTATTAGTCTACATCAACAACGCACCCTTAAGAGCCTTCTAACCCCAATACACCACCCCCTTGTAGCTCGTTAATCAAAGGACAATTTAGATATGCAGTTTCCTTACTTCTCTGTAGCCAGCTTGGTGGATATGGGCCTCTTGAGAAAATGTAGCAATTGTCACATGTTTACCTAACATACTTAATCCTTAAAGAAGCAGAGACAGAATGTGACAGGTGTACTTAAATAATGACACAGGGGGCTAAACTCTTGCATACAAGCGTACATCAGGTTGTCAAAACCAAGCTCAAAACACCCTCCTCACATAGCATACAACACACACATAGATTAATGTATGCTAAGGCACTTAAAAGCAATCTTAACAACAAAGATCGCCTAGACTACCTGTTGTCAAAGCTATGCCTCAGAAAGCTCAAAGTCACTCAGAAAAAAAAAAACACCTAACAACACACATACTGTCACTCCCAGTGGAGCCCCAAACACTAAGCCCCTAAGTCAAGCAAACCCACTTCCCTGGACTCGCATCATAGGGGACTCCACTAAGATATACAGTGATACCCCTCTAACCAGGCTGAACAAGGAGAAGATAACTGTTATTTGCTTATCTGGAGCCAGGATCCACCAAACCATACGTGCACTCAAGTCATTACACCACAGGTACCAGTATGATTCCATCATAGTCCATGTAGGTGTAAATGACCTGAGATGTATGTTCCTGGACTACATGAAGAGACATGCAGCTTTCAGACTATGTGTTTCAGGCTAGTATGAGCCTAGTACTGAGCAGTATATTACCAGCACTGAGGAGGATGCCATAAAATGTGCAAAAATTATTAATTTAACAACTGTCTGCCTTTCTGGTGTCCTTCTAAGGGGATCCAATATTTAAAAAAAACAATGATGAATATATTATATTGTTATATCTCTTGTTATAGCTGCTTTATTAGACATCATTAAAGTTTTGATATGTGGTTTCAGCATGCGCTCAGCTTTAACATCCAGGAAATGCTGCTTTAGTTCCATTTTCAGTTTTAGGTTTATATTACATGATGCTGAATGTGTTATTAACTAAATTATTTATACACAAAAAATTTTATATATTTATCATAATTTAACTTGTAAAAGAAAAAATAAGTTATTATTTTTGATAAGTCATGGTTTTATACAATCAGCATAAGCTCTTGAATATATGTCTTTTTATTTACTTATATTATAGAACTGTCAATGTGTTCTGAAATCGCTTTGAACTGCATTTCTTTAAATGTTGATTGAATCAATTAATTAGATTAAGCTTTTAGCTAATTGCTTTGCTATTTAAACTAAGTCAGTGGGAGAAATTGTTATCTGAAGAAGCGTGGTTGTATCCACGCGAAAGCGCTTATCAACCCACTTGTTTTGTTAAATAAAAAGTTTGTTTTAATATAACGCTATTATTTCTACTGGACTGTTTGGCTGAAAAGTGATTTTACATTTTGGTGTATCGTGGAGAGATCAGTTTCTGTTTTCACTTATTTTGGGATCCAATATTTATTAGCTTGGGAGGACATGGTTAATAGACCACATTGATTTGCCAAAGATGGTCTGCACCCTTCCTTCTCTACATTTTCAAATAATGACTAAAACTTCATCCACCCTCACAGTGACTTTTTTAGGCAATGCCAAATTGGCAAACATACTGACTTAGCAAAATCAACTCACCTGAACCTCATGGTGTTACTGCTCAATCCCAGGAGCCTAAATAAAAAAAACTAAAATCCCTCCAAGTCCACCTCACACTCAAGAATACAGACATCTGTGTAGTTACAGAAGCATGGTTTAAAGTAGCACAGAATACCCTGGTGGTGAAAAGTTTCAGTGCCTTCTACACTTTTAGACCAGTAGCTGCACAGGCAAGGGCTAAAGGTGGAGGTGGCTCAATATACATCAATAACAACATTACCTCTTGGGTAGTCGAACAAGATGACGTACTTGAGTTCCTTCACATGCAGATCACCACAGCTAAAAGCCAGTACCATATATTAGCCAGCTATAGGTCATCCTCCATGTCCCAAGAAGCTCACAATGCATACTTGGACCTAGTGGAAACACTTACCATCCAACCTAACACCCTACTCATGACAGACTAATTACTTTTCTATAGACTGCAAATCCTACATGACCTCAAATATACAGGCACAGAGATACATGGACTTCATAAATACAAGCACCCTTGGCCAAATAGTGAGTACACCCACTACATGTTTCAATATACCTCACCTTGTGCTCACAAAAAAGGGAGAATGCTACACCCCCATGTCTTGTTCTCCCTGTTAAGGTATGGTCTTAAAGATGTCTCCTTTGAAATCAAAATCAACTTCATAACCCCATCAAAACCAGTAAAAGTTAGGAACTATTTCAAGGCAAATTCCTTCTTATTAAAAGATCACTTGTCAAAATTCAATGCTCCTCTAAATCCTGAAAACACAAAAGCCTATGTGGAATTGCTCTCATATACTCTGTACAACCATGTCAATGGCTGCATAGAGCCTGCTGTACCTATCAGAAGTGAGCCCAGGAAGACCCCCTAGAAAAAAACTGCCCTTGTGGCATCCCAAATTAAACAGGATATACAACAAAATGAAAAATATGGCAAAAACAAGGCAGAATTATAGCAATAAAGATACAAACTCTCTCATCAAACTAAACAGGCAACTAAGAGGGCTAATTAGGTCCAGCAAAGCTGAGGTTAAGATAGCCTTCGATTTGAAAGATAATCATAAGGCCTTCTTCAGCTATGTCAGAAACCTAAAGGGCAGCACATATCAATGTGCCGAACTGGTGGTTAAAGGTGCCATATTCACCAAGCCTGCAGATATAGGGAATTAATTCAGTTCCAGTGAACACAATGACCTACATCGATTGCCTCAAAGCCCTGTCACTTTACTCAGTACAGACTTCTGAGAGATGATCTTTGCCTGGCTTACAAGGCATCCATGGGCCCTGTTTTGATTAACCTTTTGAACATCGTCAAAACAAGCAGCATCAGAACTACTAGATTAAAAGACCTAAATTTTGCTTGCAACATAAACAAGACATGTTGTTGAGACATACATGTTTCTTAGGGAATTCACATTCTCTGGAAGGCTATCCACCCACATGAAGCATAGTTCCTTCCTATCCCTATTTAATTATAAAGAATTGTTGTGTAAAATCTTACCATAACCATAGATATATTTCTCTTCTATGTTGCAGTATTCGTAACATGAGTGATTTACTGCCAAAGGGGCCTCCGACGTTCGGCCAGTATACAAAAGACTTTAACCACTGCAAGGTATGTAGGATGTCACATGTAGGCCAGCAGCCCATGTAGCCCATAAAATGATGTCCACACATACCATCCTCATAACCGAATGCCTCAGTAAGAGCATCAGCCTAAGGAACAAAGGAAGTAAGCATACATCTGGGGAAAAAGACAAAAAAAGTACAGTTTTGTACCTACCATAAATGTAGATGTCCGAGAGGTATGCATCTGCAGTCCTAACATATGGGTTGTCCTGCCTCAGGCAGCCCTTCGGTCGGCCGGATTCCAAAGTCTAGGTCTGGCCTCGGCTGATGTCGCACTTCACCCGACGTCATAGCTGCTGTGAATTGGGTACAAAGGCATCAGCCGACGCCATTTTCCTCAGTGTTTCTTGCCCCAGATGCCAGGTGCCCTCTAGGAAGGCTAAATTTGGATAAATGCAAATGATTCCAAACAGTAGAGAGCAAACAAAAATAAACATGTATATACATATATACAAACAAATACACCATAATAGATTCCCCCAGCTAGTTACAAGATGGGCAAATACCCTAGGAGTACCACAGAGGGGAAGGAGGGTGGGTAATCCTGACTGCAGATGCATACCTCTCGGACATCTACATTTATGGTAGGTACAAAACTGTACTATGTCCTTCAAGGATGCATCTGCAGTCCTAACATATGGGTAGAATACCATAGCCAAACTGGGGGAGGAGGCACTAAGATGATTATGGTGTAGCTAAGATCCCTTGCAAAACAGCAGTTGCAAAACCTGCTTGGGATCTGGAGTATAAAGGTAGATTATAATGCTTGGCAAATGTATGCACGGAGCTCCAAGTAGCAGCTTCTAAAATGTCTTTGGTAGCCACTCCTCGTAGGAAAGCTGTGGTAGTGGCTGTAGCTCTTGTGGAGTGAGGTCTGATGTTTTCTGGAGTTGTCTTTCCATGAAAAGAGTAACAAAATCTAATGCAATTTCCTATCCATTTTGAGATTGTCTGTTTTGAAATTGCTTTTCCTTCCATTCCTGTTGCATATGCTACCAGAAGCTGGTCAGTTTTTCTGCTGGTCTTGGTTCTGTCCAGGTAGTAGCGCAATTGTCTGTGTACATCCAAGGTATGTAATAGTCTTTCCCCCCTATTCTGTGGGTTGGGGAAGAATGTTGGTAGATGGATTGCTTGGTTCAATGATACCCTGGAGACCACTTTTGGCATAAAAGTAGGGTTAGTTCTCAAGGACACTCTATCCTGATAAATATATCCGGATGCAAAGCAATGAGGTAACAAGTTGTTATAAACCACAGCAGTCACAGGACAAAAAAGATTTAATGAAGCGCTTTTCGTCTGTGATAATACACAGACTTCCTCAGACAATACACATTTCAAAAAGGCAGCTTAAATAATACAGCAGTACTGATTCAAAAAATCATGGGCCAATCAAAAAACTTGTGGCCATGTGTAAAATTTAAAATTTAAAACCATACACACAATAATTACACTTAATCGAATAGCATTATATATAGTAAATATTAGAAAACTAGGAACCAAGGAATCCTTAGCCTAATAACTCAAATAGAGATCAAATACTAGCTAAATAATAAAAAATAATAAATAAAGTATGTAAAACCATTAAAAACATATTATCTGACCAAGTTCCTTAATTTGAGAAGGCTGCTAATAGAGCAACCTTCATTAAGACCCGGTGAAACGTAGGCATTTAGTCTAATTTGCCAACGTAATTCTGATGCTTCCAGTAATAGATGTAAGGGGGCTCCTCTCAAAGTGTCATGCAACTGGTCAATTACCATATATTTAAAATGGTGGTCCTCATGCTGGGTGATATGTTTAGCAAGGGCATTTTCATGTTTGGCTTTACTGATAGCATATTGGTGTTCGTAGATCCGGTCTCTTAATCTACGCTCAGTTTTGCCAACATAAAATCCTGTGCATTTTTGGCATAAGGCTAAATAGACCACCATTCTGGAATTGCAGGTGCATCTACATCGGATGTCGTATCTAATGTTATTAATCTTAAATCTGTTGGATTCAAGTATATACCGGCACTGATTACAATTTTGGCATTTGAACATCCCAGGTGTACGACTACTCCCCGACTCAGGTTGTTCCAACAACCTTTTCAAGTTTTTACCCCTTCTATATGTAACTTCTGGTCTATCACCTAATTTGTTCAAAATTGAATGGTTAGAACGGAACATGTTCCAATTCTTAATGATAATATCCATAATGAACCTACTAACAGGACAATATGTAAGAATTAGTTTAGTGTTGTTGAGATAGAGTGAATTAACTTCACCTACAGGTTCTAACCTAGGCTCAAGTTCATAAGTGTGGGCAGTATTGAGTATGGGTTTGTACATCCCTCTTAATCTTTTGTTAGTAACTTCCTTAACTAAATTATCCAGCAAGTTTAATGGATAGCCTCTGTGTAAAAACATGTTCTTAAGTATATTACATTCCTTAAGAAAGTCATCATCTAAGCTAACCATCCGAGCTGCTCGTACGAGCTGGCCCTTAACTACTGACCTTTTTTGGTAGCTCGGGTGGCAGCTACTAAAATGAAGGAATGAATTAGAGTGTGTTGGCTTCCTATATATACTTGCCACATATTTGTTAAGGGCTTCATTCTTCACCAACCATACATCTAGGTAAGCTATCGCCTCAGTATTGAAGGTGGAAGTAAATGATAAAAAATCAGTTGATTTATTAAATTGGTCCAGTAATAGCAGGCTCTCAGTTTCTCCACCCTCTAAAAGAATGAAGATATCGTCCAGGTAACGGGTGTAGTACTTGATTTTGGACACTAATAATGAATTATTAAGTAGTACATTCTCCCTTTCCCAGTACGACATCACAATATTAGCCAAACTGGCTCCGCAAGGCGACCCCATGGCTACCCCAATTTTTTGAAGGTAGAAATTCTCTCCCAATATAAAATAATTATTAAATAGGATCAAATCCAATAATTCAATAACAAGTGATATTTCATGGGGTGGGGCACCCTTGCTTTTGAGAAAAAAGGCTACCCAGTCGATAGCTATCTGTAAAGGTATACAGGTATATAAATCTTTGACATCTATTGTCAAGAAATTATACTCTTTACTAAATAAGGTTTTGTTTATTTTATCTAAAAAGGACCAGGAGTCTTTACAACTTTGCTCTTCATCCTTTAGATATTTTTGTAAAATAGTGTCTACCAATTTGGCACAGGGATATGTAGGAGATCCACGCCCGTCGACTAAAGGACGCATGGGTGGATTGAGGAGGTCCTTATGTATCTTTGGTATACCAAAGATACAAGGAAATCTAGGAAATGAAGTGATAAGATATTTGTGTTGGTCTTGGTCAAGTCTACCCTCAACTAGCATTTCGTCTAAATAACTTTTAATGCTACAATATGCATTATTAACTTCAGATCTAGAACTGATCATATATGCATCGTTAGAAAGTACATCTAACATCCTATCAAAATAGTCAATCTGGTCAAAGACTACAACCCCTCCTCCTTTATCAGGCTTACAAATTCTTAAAGAATGTAACTTAACAAATTCTAATAGAGACATTTCAACTTTCCCCAAGTCGTTGGTACCTGTAAATAAATGCAAACCACTGTGTCTTAAATCAAGTTCACAAGTGTTCTCAAAAGCTTGCACTAATGGGTGCAAAGGCGGGTTATACATACTAGGAACATAGATATTGTGTGGAACGTTATGACTAGTTGCGTTAGGTTCAAACAACAGATTAAAGTTCAATTTACGAGCAAACATTTTAATATCTATGATAGTGTTAACTAAATCAAACTTCTGTTGGGGTACATAAGTGTGCCCTTTTGATAAAAAGTCAGCCAGTTCATCAGGAATCGGCACATTTGAATAGTTAAAGATATTAAAATCGCCTAGTTGGTTAGTAGAAATAATCGGTCTTACACCAACATTGATAAAGGAAGCCGAGGTATTAGCCTCGTCTACCAGTGAATAATTGGTAGAAGTCAAAGGTGAATGCATACTTGGGGCCACTGTAGCACCACAGTCCAGGACCTCACCTATGGTTGAAGGTAGAGCCAGGTTGCAAATGCACCTGGTATCTACTGTCTCTGAAAGTTCTGTTTCTTTTGTTTCCCTCTGTTTGGTTGCTGTAAATTGTTCCTTTGCTTTGGGATAGCTCCCTGACGGTTGGCATTGTAAAAAACCTGTTGCTGACCGGTGGTCGTAGTATTAAGAGCCAGTTGTTGTCTCCGGTTCTGTAATCTCTCACTCCTCCTAACGCCTTGATCCACCAATGTGTCACCAAATGTATCAAGTTCTCTAATGTTAGTGTTATTAGATGGAACCTCGCCACTACCAACTGTGGTGGAAGAATTAACATTCCCAGTATTAAAATTCCAAGCTTGTGAAGGCGCAGGGGGCGGATAAGCCACCCCTAATTCATACACCTTCAAATCCCGCTCCAATTTCTTAACTTTGTTAAACTTTAATTTAGTCAGGTACTGGTCGATACTACTGAAGCATCTGCTGTAATCATATTTGTACCTGCTAAATTCTTCATGTGCTTTGATAGAATTATCCAACACAGTAATTTCTTCATTTAACTGTACCACCCATAAAGAATAATGCTTAATCATTAATTTCAATAGATCCAGTCCTTGTTGATCAAAGAGGTTAATCAACTCTTTATGAAAGTCAGAATTCAAAACTAACCCTGTCGGGTATTGGAAATGCCTCAAGCCTTTTGGAATAACATTACAGGCAATGCATTCGTTAAAATAAGATATTTCCAATTTTAATTTTTTAAGCTTAAGTAAAAGTTTGTCAAATGTTTTTAGTTTATCCGCTAATAAATTATTTACCTCCTGGCCTTCAGATGTGTTGTTGTACACCATACGAGCTGCCTTTTGCCCGTATCCGGAAAACACAAAGTCCTCGGACAACCAGTTGCCTAGTATCGGAGCCCCATCAAGTGAAACGCTAGATGTATTGTTCCTGGCATGCTCCGTTCGTTCGGTAGAGCCAAGTTGACTCTGTAAATCACACATTATACCTCTAATAGGTGGTTGTTCCGCACCAACTGAACTTTCCATTGAAGTACGTGAGTTACCAGTTCGTGGCTGTTGAACTGTGTCAGAAGTAGTCATCGGAACCAAGCTGCCGTTAGCTGCGTTTGTTACATTAGGTAAAATACCTGGTCCTGGCCGTTGTAAAGGGTCAGGAACTATCGTAGGATGTGCTCTACCGTTTGGTAGATTCAAGCTGCCAAATTCGTTGTTTGCGTTTAGTGAAGAAAGCGGTACAAGGGTATTCGTTGATTGCACAGCGCCCCCTGGTGCATTCTCCACGGCAATAGGTTTCAGATTGTTAACAAAAGGCAGGAAAAGATTTTTCATGTCCTGCTGTTGTGAGTCCAGCTTATCAAGCCTCGCACAAAGCGATTCCATCCTCTCAAATAGTGAATCGAACAGGTTATCCTGTGCAGCTGCAGGAAGAGTAGCTGGTGCTGGAAGGGCACTATTACAGCTCCTCAGTAATGCTGGAGTGGCATTTGGAGAGAAACCATCACTGTTGATAGAACCGGAAGCCATGAAACAAATAGGTACAAACTAGCACAAACTAAGAAAAATATATCCAGATGCAAAGCAATGAGGTAACAAGTTGTTATAAACCACAGCAGTCACAGGACAAAAAAGATTTAATGAAGCGCTTTTCGTCTGTGATAATACACAGACTTCCTCAGACAATACACATTTCAAAAAGGCAGCTTAAATAATACAGCAGTACTGATTCAAAAAATCATGGGCCAATCAAAAAACTTGTGGCCATGTGTAAAATTTAAAATTTAAAACCATACACACAATAATTACACTTAATCGAATAGCATTATATATAGTAAATATTAGAAAACTAGGAACCAAGGAATCCTTAGCCTAATAACTCAAATAGAGACCAAATACTAGCTAAATAATAAAAAATAATAAATAAAGTATGTAAAACCATTAAAAACATATTATCTGACCAAGTTCCTTAATTTGAGAAGGCTGCTAATAGAGCAACCTTCATTAAGACCCGGTGAAACGTAGGCATTTAGTCTAATTTGCCAACGTAATTCTGATGCTTCCAGTAATAGATGTAAGGGGGCTCCTCTCAAAGTGTCATGCAACTGGTCAATTACCATATATTTAAAATGGTGGTCCTCATGCTGGGTGATATGTTTAGCAAGGGCATTTTCATGTTTGGCTTTACTGATAGCATATTGGTGTTCGTAGATCCGGTCTCTTAATCTACGCTCAGTTTTGCCAACATAAAATCCTGTGCATTTTTGGCATAAGGCTAAATAGACCACCATTCTGGAATTGCAGGTGCATCTACATCGGATGTCGTATCTAATGTTATTAATCTTAAATCTGTTGGATTCAAGTATATACCGGCACTGATTACAATTTTCTTGCTGAAGTGATTGCAAGCAGGAAAGCAGTTTTCCAAGATAAGAATTGTAATTCTGCTGTTGCTGCTGGTTCAAAAGGGGGGAGTGTTAACTTTTCCAACACAAAGTTAAGATCCCATGTAGGCAAAGGTGGCTTCCTTGGAGGCTTTACATTTTTAATTCCTCTCAGAAACTGCCTGAGTAGAGGATGAGAGAAGACTGGAGGATCCATGTTGTATTCTGCTGAAATTGCTGATGCATGAATCTTAATGGAGGAGTAAGACAGGCCATTGTGGATAAGCTCTGCTAAGTATTCCAGGATGTTAGCTATGTTTGCTAAAGATACATTTTCTCCTTTTGCTGCACTCCAAATGAGGTATCTTTTCCATTTGGCTGAATAAGTCTTCCTTGTGGAGGGTCTGCGAGCCTCCAGGATGATGTCTTTAACCCTCTGAGATAAATCTGGGTTATTTTGCTTTATGTAATATTCCAAGCAGCTAGCTGTAGTGTTTTCAAGTTTGGATGTAGGATCTTGTAGTTGTTCTGTGTTAGCAATAAAGGAACTAGAGGTAGAGGCCATGCGTGTGTCCGAGACAAGCTCCTCAGTAGCGGGTACCAATGCTGCCTCGGCCAGTCTGGAGCTATCAGGAGGATCCTTGGATGATCTTCTTTGATCTTCAGTAGCACTTTGTGCATCAAAGGTAGAGGTGGGAATGCATATGCTGTCAGGTTTTCCCAACTGAAGGATAGGGAGTCCACCTTCCAAGCAAGTGGGTGATATGTCCTTGTGCAGAATTTCCTCAATTGGTGGTTGTGTGGGGATGCGAACAGGTCTATTTCTGGTAGTCCCCATTTTTTCATAATGGTTTTGAAAATGTCTGGATGCAGCATCCATTCGTGGGCATCCGTGGCAGTTCTGCTTAAGGTGTCTGCTAGTATATTGTCTTTTCCTGGCACAAATTTTGCCTGGAGTTGAATGTTGAGGTTCAGAGCCACATTCCACAGGTCCATTGCCATCCGGCATAGAGGATTGCGTGCCTCCCTGTTTGTTGATATACCACATGACTGTGGTGTTGTCCGTCCTTATCAGCAAATGACCCTGTTGGAGAAAAGGTCTGAATGTCTGCAGTGCCTGTTTCACTGCCAGCATCTCTTTTTGATTTATGTGTAGGTTCAGCTGGTCTTGTGTCCATAGGCCTTGTATACACTTGTCCACCATGTGTGCCCTCCAGCCTAGGTCCGAGGCATCCGTGGTGATAGTCTAGCTTGGGTGAGGTTTGCGGAAAGGCAGTCCTCTGTTCAACTGACAGGCCTGAGCCCACCACAGGAATTCTTGCTTCAGGCATGGTATTATTGGAATCTGGGCTTCTAGGCTGTGCTTGTGTTGAGACCATATATTCCTTAGGTACCACTGCAACTTCCTCATATGCAGCCTGGCATGTGGAATCAATATTATGCAGGATGCCATGTAACCCAGGGCTTGCAGGACTTTCCTTGCTGTAAGCTGGTTCTGTGTTGTTAATGCCATGAAATAGAGTGGTAGTTGCTTTTGCTTTTCTGCTGTGAGAAATGCCATCTGATTTGAAGTGTCCAGTTCTGCACCCAAGAATGTTATCCTTTGGGATGGCACCAGCCTTGACATTTTCATGTTGACTGTGTATCCCAGGGCTTGCAGTAGTTGTATAACCTTTTCCAAATCTTGTGTTAATTTGGTCTTCTTGTCCGCTTGTATTAGGCAGTCGTCCAGGTATGGATAAATTTGAATTCCCTGAAGCCTGCAATGAGCAATTACTGATGCCAGGCATTTTGTGAATACTCTGGGCGCAGTAGATAAGCCAAAGCGCAATGCTGAGAATTGATAATGCTCTGATCCTGCAAGAAATCTGAGGTATCTTCTGCAATCTGGTCGTATAGGGACGTGCAGGTATGCCTCCTTGAGATCTAGAGTCACCAGCCAAGACTCCTTGCCCAGCATGGGAAGAAGTTGCTGTAGGGTCAGCATTTTGAATTTTGGAACAATGAGATATGTGTTCAGAGCGGACAGGTCGAGAATAGGCCTCCATTGGTTTTCTTTTCTTGGTACCAGGAAAAGTCTGGAGTAAAATCCTTGTCCTTGTTCCATAGGTGGTACCTTTTCTATAGCTCTCATCCTTAGTAAGTGGTTGATTTGTCCTAGAGCGTTTGTTTTTTGGTTTGGTGGAAGGTTTGGCATTCCTCTCTTTTTTGGTAGAGTGTGGAAGTGAAACCTGTAGCCTTGGTCTATTGTCAGTAAAATCCATTTGTCTCCTGTAATGCAATGCCAGTTTATGGAAAATAAGGCTAGCTTTCCGCCTAAGGGTGCTTCCAGTTGTTCCCTGGTAGGCGGTATCAGAGCCAAGTCATTGTGTCTGCCCTGTGGAAGTGGTAGTAGCTGGGTCTGTGGCAGTACTTCTCTGGTTGTTAGGCTGCCACTGATGTCCCCTGTAGGCACCTCTGGATTGACCTCTGCCTCTTGGGCACCTATTTCTGCCTCTCTGTGCTCTGGAGGTGTCTGGAAAGGACCAAGTCTTCGAAGGCCAATTTCTACTAAACCTCGGAGGTTGGACCTGTAAGAAATCCTTGACTGTTTGGACAGATTTTGCTTTTTCTTCCACCTTCTTTAACACTTGCTGTGCAGGGGAGCCAAACAAACTTTGTTTCTCCATGGGAGCATCTAGGAGCTTTGACTTTACATGGTCTGGTAAGGATTGCTCTTTTAACCATGCATGCCTTCTGATCACTGTTCCAGTCATAGCTGATCTAAAGGAAGCCTCCAGTGCATCATAGCCGCATTTTAAGGAATGATTACTGACCTGCTGAGTGTTATGTACCAAATCCTGAAGGGACTTACGGTCTATAGGTTCAGGAGAGGACAGTTTTTTATTTAGCTGGTCTAACAAAAATTCCTGATACTGAATCATGTGGAATTGACAGTTTAAGGCCCTAGCCGAAAGAGTAGCAGAAGTATAAACTTTTTACCCCATCTCTCTAATGCTCTAGATTCTCTTTCAGAGGGAGTGGGTTTTTGGCAGAGGCAGCTGCTACAGCTTTGGGGCCCTGTGAAATGGTTTCAGGATCTGCAATAGGAGCCTTATACAAGTGAAAGTGTGTGTCCGGGACCCTGCAATATCTGTCGGGCTTAGCAGGGGCCGGGGGAAGAGAGTCAGGAGCAGTACAGGCATCATTAAATGCATCATCCACAACTGTTAGTACTGGCGGAATGGCTAAAGGCCTATGTTGTGGTAAATGTAAAAAGGTCCTTAGCCTTTTCCTTGAATCTGAAAAATCCTGGCCCTGCCATTGAAATTGCTCTCTCATAGCATGTAAGGTTTCCCCAAAAGAAAATTCCTCAGGAGGAGAGGCAGAAGGAATGGAGTCTTCTGCATCAGAATCCTCATATGGAGAATAAGGGCCTTCTGGAGGATTTGAGTGTTCTGAGTCATCCGACGAGTAGTCAGTAGAAACTGGATCGGGGGGCTCTGCTCTAGGCCTCTTCTCTGGAGGGGGTTGAGAGGCCCTGTCTGGGTGAGGTTGGGATCCCCTGATCAATGAAATGAGATCCTCAGCCAGGCTGAGCATTTGGGAACTAGAGGTAGGCCTGTGAGGGGTTTTAGCAGGCAAGGCCTTAGAAGATTTAGCTGCTTTAGCCCTAGAAAAAGCCTTGATAGACATAGATGCAGGGGGCCTAGCAGCTCCACGTGCAGGAGTGGATATGTCTAATGGAATAGTATCTGATAAATCCTGGGTGCCTGCTACAGCAGGAGAAATTTCAGTAGCAGATTCAGCCATGCTGTGTGAGGCCTCGGCTGTCGGAGGTATGCTTTCGGCCGAAGGAAGAACCGAGGACTCGGTTTCAGCCGAAACCGAGACACTCGCGGTTGGCCTAACCGTGGTTTCGGCCGAAACCGCGGCCCGCAAGTGTCGGTCCTTTTCCTTGCGCTTTTTAGCTAATTGTGAAGTCGGAGTCTCCGACGGCATTTTGTAAGCAAAAGCGGAACCAAAAAACTCCTCCGCAAACTCCGACCGACGTCTAAGTGTCCATCGGTTGAAGGAAGCACAGGCTAGACAAGCTGATACGTCGTGGTCTGGGCCTAAGCAAGGAAGGCAGTAAGAGTGGAAATCCTTATGAGGTATTTGTTTCCCACAAGTTAAACAATTATTTACTTTTTCTGACATCGGCTGAGGCAAGAAAGAGTCCCCAACGGGGTACTTAGCTTTTTAGAAGTCTTCGGTAGTAGAAATCTCTGGATCTGACCGACCGGCACTTGCGAACAGCTTCTGCTTCGGGCACCGCGAGGCAAGAAAGACTGGGGAAAATGGCGTTGGCTGATGCCTTTATACCCAATTCACAGCAGCTATGACGTCGGGTGAAGTGCGACATCAGCCGAGGCCAGACCCAGACTTTGGAAACCGGCCGACCGAAGGGCTGCCTGAGGCAGGACAACCCATATGTTAGGACTGCAGATGCATCCTTGAAGGACATCAGGGGGAAGGTGGGAGGGATAGAATACTGCAACATAGAATAGAATGACATCTATGGTCATGTTAAGATTTTACACAACTATTCTATGTCTTTCTGTTCTTATGTTGCAGTATTCTTAACATGAGGGAGAGTACCAAAGGTCATGAAGAAGAAAGGGAGGGGGAAGGATGAGAAGCTCTTTCTAAAAAGCCATGGAGAATGGCTCTAGCAAAGCCGGTTCTAGATTTGGAGATGCATCCAGTTTATAATGTTTAGTGAATGTATAGACAGAAGACCAGGTAGCTGCTTCCAAGATGGAGATAGTATTCACATCTTTGAAAAAAGCACCTGAAGAAGCCACAGGTCTTGTAGAATGAGCATTAACAGGAGTAGAAAGGCTCTTACCATGAAAAACATACCAAAAGGAAATAGCCTTAGAAATCTAAGTGGAAATAGTCTGCCCCAGGATGAAAAGAAACAAAAACCTGATCAGATTTCCTGATAGTCAAAGTTTTATCCAAGTAAAATCTGAGTTGTCTTTGCACATCCAAGGTGTGTAGAACTCTTTTACAAGATGACTGTGGAGAGGGGGGAAAGTGGGCAAATGAATAGATTGGTTAAGTGACAACTCATTTATAACCTTGGGCATAAAAGAAGGGTTAGTATGCAAAGAAACCCCATCCTTATGGAAAACCAGGAAGGGGGGAGAAGCCATCAAACCTTTAGGTTCGGACACCCTCTTGGCTGAAGTAATAGCTAATAATAACACAGTCTTCCAAGTACAATGTTGCAGGGAAGCTGTAGCTGCAGGTTCAAATGGAGCCACAGTGAGTTTTTCCAAAACAAAATTGAGGTCCCAAGGAGAAGGAACAGGCTTCCTTGGAGGTCTGATGTGAATGATGCCTTTAAGGAAGAGTTTAACCTCCAATTAGAGGCCAAAAGAGGAGACAAAGGCAGACAAGCAGAAATGGCTGATAGATGAGCTTTCACACAGAAATAAGCCAACCCAGCCTTCAGCAGTTCAAACAAGATAGAACCAGAGGTACATCCACAGAAAGAGGGTCCAGTTTATGAGAAAGACACCAGATGGAAAACCTCTTCCATTTGGATTAAGAAGGATTTCCTAGTATTTGGTTTTCTGGCCTCTGGCAGAACCCTAAGCACTTCCTCTGAAAAGATGTGTCTGATGTAGCACTGACAGGTGTGGGTGTATGAGAGATCCCTTGTCTTGTGTGAGATGCTCCACCCTGTGAGGTAACTTGTGATGGTTGCCCATGGCTAAATGCACAAGAAGAGGGAACCAATGCTGTCTTGGCCAAAAGGAAGTCACCAGCAAGATTTTTGGTTTGCCCTGCTAAATCTTCAGCAGAACTTTCTAAATAAGAGGGGAGTGGGAAATGCACAGAGAAACATCCCCTTCCAAGAGAAAGAAAGGACATCCACCTTCCACACCAGAGGGTCTAGAACTCTGGCACAATATTTTGGAAGTTGTTTGTTCAAAGGGGAGGCAAAGAGATCTACTTGAGGAATACCTCACCAGTGGAGAATGCCCAGAAACACATCCCTGTGAAGCATCCATTCATGGGATTGAGTCATGGACCTGCTCAGAGTGTCTGCTACTACATTCTGATTGGAAGAGATGTTCACTGCCTGAAGGTTGACGTGGTACTGAGTTGCCAGTTCCCATGCCATCAGGGCTAGCCTGCACAGAAGGTATGATTTTTGTCTACCCCCCCTCCCTTTATTTACATACCAAAGAAGTTTAGTGTTGTCTGTAAACAGTTTTAGAGGGCCTGGACAAAAAAAGAGAGTGAAAGGTCTGTACAGCCAACATCAGGGCTCTCATCTCTTTTATGCTTATGTGCTCAATCCTTTGAGAAGGGGACCAAAGTCCTTGAACCTTCCAGGATGCAAAGGCTGACCTCCGAACCCATGTCTGAGGTGTCTATGAACCAAATTGGAAGAGGAGGATGCAGAGGAAGGCCTGGGTTTCAGGGAATCTGCTGAATCCACCAACGAAGTTCCCTCTTCAGACTAGGAAGAAGAGGGACAACAATGTCCAGTGAGTGAGTATGTTGGCTCCAAACTAACTTGAGGTACCACTGAAATTTCCTCATGTGAAGTTTGGCCAGAGTTAACATGGGGATGGTGGATGCCATGAACCTTATAAGGGGGAAAAACGCCCTGGCTGTAAGAGACAGCAGGGGGAGAAACCCTTGGAAGAATTTGGTTAGAGACTGAATTTTCTGAGGGAGCAGGGAGGCCAACATTCGATCTGTCTGGATTCTGCACCCCAGGAAGATGTGGTCTTGTGAACAGGTGTGGAAAGACTTTTGGAAGTTTACTGTGAAACCCAGTCTTTGTAAAAGAGAAATAGTGAAACAGAGATTCAGTTGCAAGGTCTCTAGAAGGAGATTGTCCAGATATGGAAAGATCTGTACACCATAGAGTCTGCAATAAGTAATCACAGGAACCAAGCATTTTGTAAATACCCTTGGTGTCACAGATGGACCAAAGGGCAAAGCATAAAACTGAAAATGTGATGAAGCAACAGAAAAATGCAAATATTTCCTGAAAAGGGGGTGAATGGGAATGTGTAGGCAAGCATTCTTGATGTCCAGGAAGACCATAAATGCTTATGGAAGGATGAGGAGAAACAAGGTAGGCAGATAAAGCATGTAGAAGGTTGGGACCTTTAGGAAGGTGTTGAGATGTGAGAGCTCCAGAATGGGTCTCCAAGGGCCATCTTTTCTGGGAGCCAGAAACATCCTGGAGTAGTGACGTCTTCCTCTTTGGTGCAGTGGAACTTCTTGAATAGTTCTCTTTGCTTTCAATCTGTGGAACACCTCTGGAAAAAATTGTAGTTGCTCTTAAACTGGTTGAGGAATAACCATGAAAGATGGATGAGTTCCCACACCATGAAATACTCTTTGTGGATAATGGAAAGGACTTATGAATCTTGAGGAATTTGCTCCTAGACTGGAAGAGACAGGAAAAGACACAGAGAGAGGGGAAAGTGGCTGAGAAAAGGTTGGTAATCACAGACTACCTGGCTTGTCTGGAAAAGGCTGTTTTTGAGTAGGAGCAGGCTGAGAAGGTTTGGAAGCAGTAAGTTTCCTAACACCCCTCTTATTTCTGGAAGGAGGAGTGCGAGATTGTTTCCTAACAAAAGGAGTTTTAGCTGGCTAATTCCTTTAGAATTTAGGAACCAGAGACACAAAGATGCATTTTAGGTCCTGTAATTTTTACCTTTCTCCTGCAAGGATTTGAACAAGTCTACTGCTGCATTCCCCAAACAAAGCCTTATTATCTAAAGAAGTGTCCAGTAATTAAAGTCATTTGGAAGTGGATGAAGCCTCAACCAGGAATATCTCTGCACAACAGAGGCAGATGCAGCTGCTCTATCAGTTGCTTCAGCTGAAACATAGCTGCATTTAATGGAGTGGCATGCCACCTGGGAGGAAGCCCCCAGAAGTGATGAATGCTGTGACTTAACTTCCTGCTCAGGGAGGTCAGAAAGAAGCTGAATAACCTGTGAAAGGAGAGCCAAGGCATACTTGGTCATATGGGTTTGGTAAACTGATAGCACAGAAATCTAGGGTGGCCAAGGTATAAATCTTTTTTTCCTAACCTTTCCATGGTCTTACTCTCTTTATCTGATGGGAGAAGAGAAGTGGATGGCAATAGTCTAGAAGGTTTACCAGGCAGCTACAGAAACAGTCACTGGATCTGCTGATGGACATTTGTAAAGAAATTTAAGGTCCTCTGGAACTTTATAGAACCTATCTGGCCTTTCAGGAGCAGGGGTTGAAAGTCCAGAGTCTTTGATGCAGAAGAAAAGGCATCAAATACAGCTGGTAAAACTGGAAGCACAGCAAAAGGAGAGGGAGAATCCATTTGATGCAAGTCATAGTACCTTTTCTGCACCTCAGAAACCTGACAGCAGTCCCACTTAAAATACCCCTCATCCTGGCAGCACTCTCCCCAAAGGTGATCTCTTCACCAGGAGACTATGCGCCATTGGCCTCTTCCTCAGGGGAGGCATACTCCAAGGGGGAGGTAATCTGAGCAGAGTAGGCCAAGGATTCATCTTCTGAGGAATCCTCCTCTTCAGAAGGATCCTGCACTCTGATCCTTTTCCGTAGGGATGAAGTTAGAGGGATAGAAAGGGAAACCCCTGAGGGAGGTTTAAGAGCCATAAAGGCATTGAACAAGTTTGTGTGAAAGCTTGCTAATCAGCAGGTGGGTCTTGAGGAAAAGAAACATGTTTGCTTTTCTGCTTCTTTTTAAGAGGAACATCAGCCCTATGAAAGGTTTGTCAGTATGTCCTCCTTTACTAAAATTTGCAGAATACCTCGAGGGCCTTCTAAAACGATGAGCCTCAGTTCCCCCTGTTAGTCTGAAGTGGACGTTTGCAAAGCCTCCAAGGACATGCCGATGGCAGGATCCCTTGTGGCCTCCAAAGTGGTACCCTCCTTAGAATCCTTGCTGAAATCCAGACAGGTCTCAGTGCTTTCATTGGCCTCAAGACAGATATCTGGAAGGGCAGCACAGATGAAGCTTCAGGCCTAACTTTCTTATCCTTCTTCATAGCAGGCTCAGCAGAAGACCCTGACATACTTTCCATAACACTGCACGCTAACCTTTTCAGTCTCTGAGTGTCAAGATAAATATCAAGAGAGGAAAGGCATCTATGGAGGGTCTTAGGAACAAAAGCTTTACAGATAGGGCAAAACTTACAGTCATGGTTGGGCCCTAAGCAGAAGAGACACTGATCATGACTGTCTTTATGTGGAATTTGTCTTCCACACTGGCATTTACCCTTTTTAGATCACATGTAACCTCACAGCAACAAAGCAGTGGAGAAAATAAAAGAAAACCCCAATGGGGCACTTACCTGAAACTCTTGTATACAACAAAGAACTCAGGTTAGCAGACCGACAATCATAGATGGTGTTCGGACTGGCAGGAGAGAAGTTCTGAGGATGGTATATGCGGACATCACTTTTATGACCTACGCTGGCTGCTGGCTTATATGCGATGTCCCATGTACCTTGCATCGGTTAAAGTCTTTTGTATACTGGCCGAACATCGGGGCCACCTTTGGCAGTGAATCCCTCATGAAAAGATGCAACATAAGAATAGAAGGACATCTTGGACTAATGGATGGGTAATAGGTTCATAGGAGGTTAGTAGGCTAATGGCCCTAGGGCCCTTACAAGCCTAGCCAAGTTCAACCCTTGTTCGTTTAAGGGTCTAAAGATATGATCCATGTTATAAGCAGATCTAAATCAGGACCCAAAAGAGACACAGGTGAAACCCCCTGGGGTGAATTTGCAGTTTACCATCCAAACATCCAAGTTACACTTAAAAAGGGTTAATGAGGGGCTCTGTTTAACCTGTACTGGAAGTTTAATCCAGAGGAGAGGCAACCTCTGGGAGACATATATGTATCTCCAACAAGTCCTGTTGATGTCACATGCTAGGTTAAGGTCCGTAGAGTGAGTGAATTGTGTGCCATTTGACTTACAAATGTGCAGTATTTCCATTACGACAGGTTCCGAGGTTGCTCTGTATGCAAGGTGCAGGTTGCCTCTGAGTAGTCTATAAGATACAGAGTATAGTGAAAATGATTTCAGTCTGTCCATGTAAAATGTGCTGAAGACACTGAATTTTCTTTGTGAGGAGTCTTTGAGGTCTCTCCAGTTGCTGCAGGTGACTATTTAGGTACATACCAAAGGGAAAGTACAGTTGTGTACACTTACCATAAATGTAGATGTTCGAGTGTATTCACTGTTGCAGTCATCACATTTGGGTTATCTGCTTGCAGTAGCCCTCAGTCAGCCTGATTATCAAAGTCTTGGGTCCTGCATCAATTGCTGTCTCATCTTCCGTGACGTCAGGTAGTCAGGGGTATAAAGCATGCAGCCGATGCCATTACATCAGTTTTTCTTGCCCCAGATGTCAGGTGCCCCCCTAATGGCAAGCAATTAAATATATATACACAAGGTTACACCTCCAACATAAAAAGCAAATACACCAAAAAGCTTTTAAGCATAGTAAAGGAGAGTAAAGGTATATGCAAAAGAAGTCAGGGGGCTGGAGGGTAACCAGGACTGCCACAGTGAATACACTCAAACATCTACATTTATGGTAAGTGTACACAACTGTACTATGTTCTTCGTGTTTCACTGTTGCAGTCATCACATTTGGGTAGATTCCCACAGCTAAGGATGGGAGGAGGCATTTAGATAGCATTAGGACCAGCTATAAGGCCCTGCAAGACTGCAGTGGCAAAACCAGCTCTGGATTTAGAGAAAATTGGTAAATGGTAAAGCTTGGTGAAAGTATGTACAGAACTCCAGGTAGCAGCTTCTAGGATGTCCCTGGTACGTACACCTCTGAGAAAGACTGTAGAGATAGATGCAGCCCTGGTTGAACAGGGTCTAATTCCCTGTGGGAAAGATTTCCATGGTGCTTATAGCAGAAATTAATGCAATGGCCTATTCATTTAGAAATGGTTTGCTTTGAAATAGCCTTCCCCTCTGAACCCTGCAGCAAATGCCACCAGCAGTTGTTCAGATTTCCTTTGAAGTTTAGTCCTGTCCAAGTAAAATCTAAGTTGTCTATGCACATCTAAGGAGTGCAGTATACGTTCCCCTTTGTTCTGGGGATTAGAAAAGAAGGTAGGCAAATGAATGGATTGATTAAGAGCCACATTGGATACCACCTTGGGCATGAAAGAGAGACTGGTCCTGAAGGAAACCCTGTCCGCATGAAAGATGATGAAAGGCTCCACTGCCATAAGGGCCTGTAATTCAGATACCCTTCTTGCTGAAGTAATTGCTAAAAGGAAGGCTGTTTTCCAAGAAAGGAATTTTAAATCTGCACTTGCAGCTGGCTCAAAAGGAGGAAGAGTGAGTTTTTCCAATACAAAGTTGAGGTCCCAGGCTGGAGTTGGGGCTCTCCTGGATGGTCTTAAGTTTTTGGCCCCTCTGAGGAACTGCTTGAGCAGTGGGTGAGAGAAGAGGGGTGGTTCTGTGTGATAATGAGCTGAAATGGCTGAGGTGTGAATTTTAATGGAGGAAAAAGAAAGGCCCTTGTGAAGCATCTCAGTTAAGTATTGAAGAATCTGAGGTAAATTGGGTGCTGCTGTGCCCATCCCTTGAATTTGGTTCCAGGCACAGAATCTTTTCCATTTTTCAGCATATTTTCTAGTACTAGGTCTCCTTGCCTCTAAAATGACATCCAACACTTGTTTACTGGTCTGAGGCAGGTGCCATGGAGCCAGCAGTGACACACTGCGCAAGAGGGGGTACCAGTGTTGGTGTGGCTAGTCCGGTGCAATCAATATCATCCTTGGTTTGTCCTGTTTGATCTTTAGTAGTACCTTGGGTAGGAGAGGCAGAGGAGGAAATGCATAAACTGACAGTTTTTTTTCCATCTGAAGGACAGAGCATCCACTTTCCAAGCTTGTTTGTGGGGTGTCCTTGTGCAGAATTTGTCCAATTGGTAGTTCTGAGGGGAGACAAACAGGTCTATATCTGGGCTCCCCCATTTGTTTGTCAACATGTTGAAAGTCTTTGGTTCCAGTTTCCACTCATGTGGGTCCATCAGATTTCTGCTTAGTTCGTCTGCCAGTGTATTTAGTTTTCCTGGCAGGAATTGAGCCTGTAGATGCACTTAGTAGCTCAAGGCTGTGTTCCATAGAGTCATGGCTAGTCTGCAGAGGAGGTAAGAATGGGTGCCCCTTTGCTTGTTTATGTACCACATAACAGTGGTGTTGTCCGTCTTTACCATTAATTGTCCTGGAAGAATGTGGTCCCTGAAGGCTGTCAGAGCATTCTGTACAGCCAACACTTCTTTTTGCTTGATATGCAGTTGCGTTTGGGCGGCAGGGGGTAGAGTGAATGGCAGTCCCTTGTTTTGGTAGCAGGCCTCTGCCCACCAAAGGAACTCTAACCGCAGGCAAGGTATGATGGGAATCATTGCTTCTAGGTCCTGAGAATGTTGACACCATAGGCTTTTTAGATACCATTGTAGTTTCCTCATATGCAGTCTTGCATATGGAATTCGTAGAATGCAGGAGGCCATGAACCCCAAGGCTTGCAGTATTTGCCTTGCAGATAGCAGGGTTTTTGTGTCCATTAGTTTGAAGTAAGTTGTCAAATGAATTTATTTCTCTGGCATTAGGAAAGCCATCTGGAAAGTTGTATTCAGGCTTGCTCCCAGGAATATAATTTGTTGACAGGGTACCAGATGTAATTCCTTTTCGTTTATGGTGTACCCCAGACAAGTTAGCACCTTTTGTACAAATGCCAGATCATTCAAAAGTATGTCCTGACTTTCTGCCTGAATTAGACAATCATCCAGGTATGGATATATTTCATTTTTTCTTTGCCTGCAAAATGCAATGACTAGAGCTAGGCACTTTGTGAATACCCTGGGTGCAGTAGATAAGCCAAAGGGCAGTACAGAGAACTGATAGTGCAAGTAGCCTGCTTTGAAGCGTAGGTATCTTCTGCAAGATTCCCTGATTGGGATATGCAGGTAGGCTTCCTTTAAATTGAGTGTTGCCAAACAGGCGTCTTTGCCTAGCATAAGAAGCAACTGGTGAAGAGTTAGCATCTTGAATTTTGGAATCACCAAAAAGGTGTTTAAGGTAGATGGGTCCAGGATAGGACGCCATGAGTTGTCTTTTCTGGGTACCAGAAAGAGTCTTGAGTAAAAACCCTGTCCCTTTTCCTTTTCTGGTAAAGTTTGAATAGCCTTTATGCTTAAGAGAGAGAGTACTTGCTTTTGGGCCTCAGCCCACTGATTTGAGGGTAGATCTGGCCATCCGTTTGGGGTTGGTAAAGTATAGAATTGAAATCTGTATCCTTGGGAAACTATATTTAAAACCCATTTGTCCTGGGTAATGAGTTCCCAGTTTTTTGCCTGCAGAGCAATCTTTCCCCCTAAAGGAGCAGTCAGTTGAGAAGTGCTTGGAAGTTTTAAAGTTAAGTCATTGAGACAGTTTACCATATGGGGGAGTCTTACTACTCCCTGATTTGGAAGTGGGAGTCCCCAACTGGTTAGTCCTGTGCGTACCCTGGGACTGAAGCCTGGGTGTTCTCCTGGATCTGGGTTTGGACTGAGAAGGCCTGGAAGAGGCAAGAAAGGACCAGTTCTTAGAGGGCCAATGCCTACTAAATCTTGGAGGCTGTACTTGCAGGAAATCTTTTAACAGTTTGCATAGATTTAGCTTTTTCCTCCATCTTTTTAAGAACTTCTGTTTTGTTGCCAAACAGGCGGTCCTGTTTTAAGGGAGCATCCAGTAATTTAGCTTTAACATGATCTGGCAAGGATTGCTCCTTAAGCCAAGCATGCCTTCTACGTACAGACCCAGTGACAGCAGCCCTGCAAGATGCCTCTAGTGAATCAAAACCACATTGCAAAGTATGTTTTCTGACCTGTACGGCAGAATGCATTAAATCCTGTAAATCCTTATTTTCAGCACAATCAGGAATAAACATCATTTTCTGTTTAAGCAGTCCAATAATATGCTGCTGATACTTTAACATATAAAACTGGCAGTTTAAGGCCCTAATGGCCAAGGTTACAGAAGTGTACACCTTCTTACCCCATCTATCCAACGCCCTGGAGTCTCTATCAGAGGGGGTAGGATTTTTGGCAGTAGTAGCCTTAATGCTCTTGGGTCCCTGTGAAATGGTCTCAGGATCCGCAGTGGGATTTTTAAAAAGGAACTTGTGAGAGTCAAGAACCCTGTAATATCTATCAGGTTTTCTGGGAGCAGGAGGTAAAGAGTCAGGGGCCAAGTTAGATTCTGAAAAGGCATCATCCACAATGTCCAGTACAGGAGGGATAGCTTAAGGCCTGTGCTGGGGCAGGAGTAAGAAATCCCTAAGCCTCTTTTTAGAATCAGAGTAATCCTGGCTTCCCCAATGGAAATGCCCCCTAAGAGTATGCAAGGTTTCACCAAAAGAGAAGTCCTCTGGGGGAGAAGCAGAGGGAATAGAGTCCTCTGCATCAGAAACCTCATAGGTAGATAAGGGTAAATCCTGGTCATAAGAGGAAACAGAAATTTCAGAATCCTGGTCAGAAGTATCATGAGCAAATTCAGCCCTAGGTCTCTTAGGGGGGAAGGTTGGCTTCCCCTGATTAAAGTAATAAGGTCTTCAGCCATTCTTATCATTTGTTTTTTAGGCATAGAGGCCTGGCCATGCGGTCTGGGCATTGTTTTTTTAGTCATGGTTCGAGATTTAGGCCTTGCAGAAGAAGAAGATGGGTTTAATATGCAAGTCAGTAGGCCTGAATACACCCTCAGAAGCCAGTGCCTGCACAGCGGCTCCGGACCCATCCAAGGTAGAGACAGCCGCATGTTCCATGGTTGAAGCATCTCGCGGCATACCGGACTCCGAAAGGGTCTCAGTAGAGGCCTGCGAATCTGAAGTAGCGGGTATCAGGGGTTGCAAAAACGCCTCACTGAGTACTGGCAAACTGGTGACTGGCTTAGAAGAAGCGTTGTCAGCAGCTTTGGAGCTAGGCAGCCTGTCTCTGTCTTTATCTTTGTGTTTTTTCAGAAAGTCGGTAGTCGGATGGCTTACCGAAGACATATCTGGATAATTAAACCGAGCACCAAAATATTTAGAAGCATAAATATACCAACGGCGAACAGTTCGTTGTGTAAATAAGGCACAAAACCGACAGCGAGGTACGTCGTGGTCAGGGACTAGGCAAGGAATACAGTAAGAATGGAAATCTTTATGAGGTATTTGCTTTCCACAAGAAATACAATTACTGACTTTTACTGACATTGGTTTAGAGCAAGAAAAAGTTTCCCCAATGGGATACTTAGCTTTAGTTGAAGACTTCGGTTCTGAAACTCGAAAATAAAAATTTCAGGAGTCGGCCGACCGGCACTTGTGAACTGCTTCTGCTTCGGGCACCACACAGCAAGAAAGACTGATGCAATGGCATCGGCTGCATGCTTTATACCCCTGACTACCTGACGGCATGGAAGATGAGACAGCAACTGACGCAGGACCCACGACTTTGATAATCAGGCCGATTGAGGGCTACTGCAAGCAGATAACCCAAATATGATGACTGCAACAGTGAAACACGAAGAACATCATTGTACTCTATTATTGGCTTGATGAGGGAAAAGTACAGGGGGGTTATAACCTCTTTTGTTCTGCTTATGAGGTATAAAATGCAGATGGCCTTCCTTACCACCGTGGAAACATGGTGATCAAAAGTAAGGCTGCTGTCAACCTGTGTGCCCAATTCTCTCATCACTGATTTAGAGCATAGGGTATTGTTATTAATATGGTAGTCTGCAGGGACATTGCCTTTTCCAAATGGGAAAATAATAAAAAGCCACTTTTGGCTGACATCAAAGATTGAAACAATACTAATTTCACGAACTTTAATTGTACTTTGACTTAGGAATGGGGTCCATTCCCATCACAGTATTAGAAACCCAAAAGATTTGTAGAAATTAAAAAAGGGAAAATAATGCATTTTTTGCATTGAGTTTAATATCATGATTTTGGCCCCAATCATTGGTTTGCGTAAGTCCTTCTTGTACAATGTTGACATCATCTGGGGACTCAATGACTGCTTCCAGTTTGCAGTCATCAGCAAACTTTGTCAGCCACAGACCTTTTGTTTTTGCCTGTATTTCTGAGAAGTAAATCCCAAACAATAGGTGCTCCAGCACCAATCCCTATGGAACACCAGTGGTAACAGGTCTGCTGGTGAAGGTGGAGTCCCTATTTTGACTGTATGTGTTCTGTTGGTGAGCCAGTTTGAAACCCACCTGACAGTGTATGGGTTGACCCCTAAATGGGTGAGTTTTTCAATGATGCCTGTGTGAGGGGTTGTGTCAAAGGCCTTGGCCAAGTCTAGGTAAGCTGTATGCAGAGATCTGCCTTCATCAAGGGCTTTGGTGACAGTCTCTAAGAAGTCCACCAGGTTCAAATGGCAGGATCTCCTTTTAAAACTGAGTCGGGTCAAGTGTTTGAAGGTCTCCTGTATCCTTGTTGATAAGGGCTATGATGATTCTCTCCATGGCCTTGCAGACATGGCTGGTTAGGCTAATGGGTCTATAGTTCCTAGGGTCGGTGAATGCACCCACCTTGAGCAAGGAGATGACAGTAGCTGTTTTCCATTCAGCAGGGACAAAAAGTACAGTTTTGTACCTACCATAAATGTAGATGTTCGAAGATCCACATTGCTGCAGTCCTTACTTATGGGTAGTCCGCTGTCCTCGGTCGGCCCGAATACCAAAGTATTAGGCTGACGCCGGTCATGGGCGCCTAGATCTGACATCAGAGCGTCAGGGTATAAAGGCGCATGACCGACGTCATATCCTCAGTCTTTTCTTGCCCCAGATGTCAGAAGGCCAAACCAGAAAGGCCACAGCCAAAAACAGAATACCTCCCAAAAACATGCCCACCAACAACCATCACCTAAAGCATATCACCAAGTCTAACTACAGTGGGGAAGGAGGGAGGGTAAATTGGACTGCAGCAATGTGGATCTTCGAACATCTACATTTATGGTAGGTACAAAACTGTACTATGTTCTTCATCTCACATTGCTGCAGTCCTTACTTATGGGTAGAATCCCAAAGCAACGGGAAAGGGAGGATGGTAAAAATCATAAAGCATTAGGGGCCGCTAAAATGCCCTGTAAGATTGCAGTGGCAAATCCAGCCCTAGACTTAGAATAAAGAGGAAGGTGGTAATGTTTAGAAAAGGTATGCACTGAACTCCAAGTAGCTGCCTCCAAAATGTCTTTGTAGCTACCCCTCTTAGAAAGGCCGTAGAAGTAGCAGTAGCCCTAGTGGAATGAGGCCTGATTCCAGCAGGAATCTCCTTACCATGATGGGAATAACAGAAAGAAATGCAAAACCCAATCCATTTAGAAATAGTTTGTTTTGAAACAGGTTTACCCTGTGAACCCAAAGCAAAAGAAACAAACAATTGCTGAGACTGTCTGAACTCCTTGGTTCTGCTCAAATAATAACGCAACTGCCTGTGAATATCCAAAGTATGCAAAATTTTCTCCCCTTTATTTTGGGGTTTGCATAAAAAGTAGGCAAATGAATAGTTTGATTTAAGGCCACACTAGAAACCACCTTAGGCATAAAGGAAGGATTAGTACGCAAAGATACCCTATCCTTATGAAAAATCAGGAAAGGCTCCACTGCCATGAGGGCCTGTAATTCAGAAACCCTTCTTGCAGAGGTAATGGCCAACAAAAAAGCAGGTTTCCATGACAAATACTTTAACTTCGGCAGTAGCTGCAGGCTCAAAAGGTTGTAGAGTAAGTTTTTCCAACACAAAATTGAGATCCCAAGCAGGAGTAGGAGCTCTACGTGGGGGTCTTATATTCTTTGCCCCTCTAAGAAATTGCTTAAACCAAGGATGAGAGAATAAAGGAGGGTCACAATCATAGTGAGCAGAAATGGCTGCAGCATGGACCTTTATTGAGGAGAAAGACAAACCCTTGTCCAATAACTCAGTAAGATATTGAAGAGCAACACTTAAATCAGGTTTGGAGACATCAAAGTCCTTTCCTTTGCTCCAAATAAAAAATCTCCTCCATTTATCAGCGTAAACTTTCCTGGTACTAGGCCTCCTGGCCTCCAAAATAACATTCAAAACTTGTTGTGGAAGCTGAGACCCTCCAGAGTGTAAAACAGAATATACCAGGCTGTTAGATGTAGAGACTGAATCTTGACATTGAGGAAGTGACTGTCCTCTTGTGACAAAAGGTGCGGAATCAAAGGCAGAGGCCATGGAGGTTCTCGTACTAAGCTCCTCAGTAGTGGGTACCAGTGTTGTCGAGGCCAATCCGGTGCTATCAAAATCATGGTTGGCTTGTCTTGTCTGGCCTTCAAGAGTACCTTGGGAAGAAGAGGCAGAGGTGGAAAGGCATATACATGCAGATTGTTCCAACTGAATGATAGAGCGTCCACCTTCCAAGCTGTGTGATGAAACATTTTTGTGCAAAACTTTGGCAACTGGTAATTTAGTGGAGAAGCGAACAGATCTATGTCTGGAGTTCCCCATAACACTGTCAACTGTTGAAATACATGAGGATCCAATTTCCACTCGTGAGGATCCACTATTTGTCTGCTCAACACATCTGCTAAGGAGTTCTGTGCTCCTGGTAGAAACCTTGCCTGAAGATTGAGGTGTAGATTGAGAGCAGTTTCCCACAGAATCATCGCTTGCCTGCAAAGAGGGTAAGAATGGGTTCCCCTGCTTGTTGATGTACCACATGACAGTAGTGTTGTCTGTTTGAATCAACACCTGCCCTGGGTGAAGTAAATCTTTGAAAGCCATCAATGCAAACTGGACTGCTAACATTTCCTTCAAGTTGATATGCAAATGTTGGAGTTTGACAGGCCACGTGTTTTGCACCCATTTTCCATTGAGGTGTGCTCCCCAAGCCTTGTCCGAGGCATCTGTCGTTAAAATCTGACTCGCCTCTGGCCGGGTCACAGAGAGTCCCTTGTTTAGGTGACATTCCTGAGCCCACCACAAAAACTCCTTCCGAATGCAAGGTATTATCTGAATGACAGTGTCTAGATCTTGGCAGTGCTGTGTCCATACATTTTTGAGATACCATTGAAGCTTCCTCATATGCAATTTGGCATTGGGAAGCACCAGAATAGAAGATGCCATGAACCCCAAGGCTTGAAGGACTGTCCTTGCAGTCAGCCTGGACCGTAGAGACATTTGATGGAAATAAAGAGAAAGGCTTCTTTGTTTGTCCGGGGTCAAAAAGGCCATCTGGGAAGCTGTATTCAGTCTCACACCCAGAAAGCACATGTCCTGAGAGGGTACTAGACTGGACTTTGTTTCGTTCACAGAATACCCTAGGCATCTTAATACTGCCATCACATACTGTAGATGATGAAGAAGTTCGTCCTTTTCTTGTGCAATAATCAGGCAATCGTCCAAATAAGGATAAATCTGTATTCCTCTTAGTCTGAAAAATGCTATCACTGGAGCCAGAACCTTTGTGAACACTCTGGGCGCAGTAGATAAGCCAAAGGGCAATGCAGAGAACTGATAATGTAAATTTCCAGCCCGAAAACGCAGGTACCTCCTGCAACTGGGCCTGATAGGAACATGAAGGTAAGCCTCTTTGAGATCCAGAGTAACCATCCAGTGATCTTTTCCCAACAGAGGTAAAAGTTGTTGTAAAGTCAGCATCTTGAACTTTGGAATGTCCAGGTAAGTGTTGAGGATAGATAAATCCAAAATTGGTCTCCACGTGTTCCCTTTCTTTGGAACTAGAAACAGGCGGGAATAAAATCCTAGGCCCACTTCTGACAGAGGAACTGGCTGTATAGCTCCTATTTGAAGAAGTAAAGAAATTTGTCTGCAAGCCTCTATCCTTTGCCGAGGAGGGACGTCTGGCATGCCTTTGAAAGGAGGCATGGTATGGAAATAGAACTTGTAACCTCGGTTTATAATGTCCAATACCCATTTGTCCTGGGTGACTAAATGCCAATTTTGCTTGAAAAGAGCCAACTTTCCTCCCAAAGGAGCTGCCAGACAAGAAGAATCTGGCAGCTGAAAATGTAGGTCATTGGGCCTGTTTACGAAAGGACTGGCCCCTGCCCTCACCAGCAGATTGAGCAGGCGAACTCCATTGTCTCGGCCTGAAAGTACTCTGAGCTCTGCCCCTACCACGCCTAGATCTACCCCTAGACTGAGAATCAGAAGAAGGGTACGTCCACCCCTTAGTAGGCCAATTTCTACTAAACTTTGGAGGTTGTACCTGCAAAAAATCTTTAACAGTCTGCATAGACTTAGCCTTGTCTTCCATTTTCTTTAAGACTGACTCCACAGGAGGACCAAACAAAACTTCAGACTGTAAAGGGGCATCCAGAATTCTAGACTTAACATGCTCAGACAAATTCTGATCCTTAAGCCAGGCGTGCCTACGAATAACTGAACCAGTGGCAGCCACCCTAGAAGAAGCCTGTAAAGCATCAAAACCACATTGCAAAGAGTGCTTACCCACCTGTTCAGAAACATGCACTAAATCCTGCAATTCTTTACACTCTATGCCCTCTGCCAAAGCATCCACTTTAGACCTTAGCTGAGAAAGGAGGAAATTCTGATACTTCAACATATGAAACTGGCAATTCAAAGCTCTCATTGCTAAAGTAGAAGAGGTATACACCTTCTTACCCCATCTATCCAAAGCTCTAGCTTCCTTATCCGGAGGAACCGGATTCTTAACAAAAGAGGCTCTAACACCCTTAGGCCCCTGACTAATAGTTTCTGGGTCCGCCCTAGGACTCTTATACAGATATTTATGAGCCTCAGGCACCCTGTAATACCTGTCCGGTTTAACTGGGGCAGGAGGCACAGAATCTGGATTAAGGGATGCTTCCGAAAAAACATCTGAAACAACATCCAAAACCGGAGGTATAGCTCAGGGTCTATGCTGTGGTAAAAACAAGAACTCCCTAAGTCTCTTCCGTGAATCAGAGTAATCCTGTCCCTCCCACTGAAAATGCTCCCTCATGGAATGCAGAGTTTCTGAAAATGAAAAATCCTCTGGAGGAGAAGCAGAAGGAGTGGAATCCTCTGCATCAGAATCAGAATAAGGAGGGAAATCTTGAATGTTTTCAGCAGAAGACTCTGAATCATCTGAGGCCTGCTCCAAACTTTCCAACTCTGGCTCCATCCTGGGCCTTTTCTCAGGAGGGGGCATAGAACCTCTAATTAAAGTAATCAAATCCTCTGCCATTTTAAGCATGTGCTTTTTAGGCACAGACCCTGAAGAACCAGAACTGACACCAGAGGAAGGCAAGACAGACCTGCCCTTAGAAGGAGCCTTAGAAACAGTAGCAGAAGGCCTAACCACCTTAGGCATAGAAGGGAGAATAGTAACCTGAGAGGCCCCTTCAGCCTGACCTGCCTCCTGAGAGGCCACATCCTGTAAAATCAAAGTTTCCCCCTGGGACTCAAAAGAAACTTCAGCCGGATCCACCTGTTCAGCTGTAGCTTCTAAAGGTCCGGCGTCCAAAACGGACGAATCATCCTGCCTAGGCTTTAAAGATTTGTCTTTGCGCTTCTTAGTAGAAGTAGGCGTCGGAACATCCGACGGCATATTATAATTACACCTCTTGCCAAAGACTAACCTAGCGCAATCTAACCTCCGTTTTATAGTGCGCTTATTAAACCTAGCACAAAACCGACACCCGACTACGTTGTGTTCCGGTCCCAAACAAGGAATACAAAGCGAGTGGTAATCCCTATGCGGTATCTGTTTCCCACAAGAAATACAATTATTCACTTTTTCTGACATCCGGTAAGTAACTGAGGCAAGAAAAAACAAAAATATTCCCCAACGGGGTACTTAGCCCAACTTGGTATTGGTCTGAAACTCCGAAAACGAAAAATTTCAGAACGCCGAACGGCACTTGCAACGCTGCTTCTGCATCGGACCATGCGGCAAAAAAGACTGAGGATATGACGTCGGTCATGCGCCTTTATACCCTGACGCTCTGATGTCAGATCTAGGCGCTCATGACCGACGTCAGCCTAATACTTTGGTATTCGGGCCGACCGAGGACAGCGGACTACCCATAAGTAAGGACTGCAGCAATGTGAGATGAAGAACATCCAGTGCTTAGGCTGTTGTTGAAATGAGTACCCAATGGTGTTGCTAACTTCTGTATTAAACCATTCAGATGCAGCCTAAGATGTAAGCAGCTCCCATAGAGACTGTGTTTTTGGCCTTGGAGAGAGCAGTTAAGACCTGCTCTTTACAGATACTAGGTAAAGAGTAGACGGTAGGAATGTTTTGGGGTATATGTGGCAGGGACGAGGGAGGGGAGTTTTCACTGAACCTGTCCACTAGCAAGCTGGCTAGTTCCACTGGTTCAGCATATGTGGTACTATTCATTACCAGTTCAGCACAAATCTGGAAATCTGGTCTTTTCCTTTAATGTTTTGGATTTACCTAAAGAATGTCTTATGGTTATCCTTAGCTAGGGATGCTAATCTAGATTCATTGTTAGCTTTAGAGGACTTTACAAGATGTCATATTTGCTTGTTCAAGCTGAGAAAAGTGTGCTTTCAATTCTGAGATCATTCCTTCTTGCTCTTAGACAGCAGTATTTTCCCCTTATCATATAACCTGTTTATGGTGGATGTCTACCAGGCAGGCTTGTTTTTTCTTGAGGCTCTTGCTTTGGTCCTATCAGAAAGGGCTGAGTCAGTACAATTGTATAGATGTTTATACAATTTATTGGCATACATCCCAGTATAGGTGCCCTTGCCATCAGTGAGGTCAGGAGCTTTTAAGCTATTGAAGCCTTCTTGTGAGAAGCTGTAGTTGGCTTTGGAGAAATAATTTAGCTTAATTTCTCCTGAAGGGGGTCTGAAACTATTGTTACTTCAAAAGAGACTGATTTATGATCAGACATCACCAGGGAGGGATGCACACTTGTGGTGGTGCACCGTGCTACTATGTTGGTAAGTACCAAATCTAGAATGTTTGGCCCCCTTGTAGGGAGCCACCTAACTGCTCCAAGGTATTTGAGTTAATGAAGTCCAAGAACCTTTAGCTGAGTGTGTTTGTACACATATAATTTACCCAATCTATGAACTGGTAGTTAAAGTCACCCATAAACAGGGTGTTTGGCTGTATTTTGAGTGACTCAAATAGATCCAAGTAGGCAGTGTGGATGGATGTCATGGTTCATGGAGGGGGATCTACAGCTGATGATAACTTGGAGCGTGGTCTTTCCTATAGTTATCTGCACATGGAGTAACTCTAAGGAATCACTCTGTTTAATCTGGAGGTGTATTTATCTCTGATGAATATTGATAATCCTCCTCCTTTAGTTTTCACATGTTCATTTTGTGGTTTGAACATGTGGAAGGCATTATACCCCCGGTATGGTAGATGTGCTCTCCAAAGCCTTAAACCGATCTCTCTGACTGGACAGATGTCCATCTTCCAAGGTGAAGAGTGCTTCCAGTGGGTGCAATTTTAGATTTAGACTCCTAGCATTTAGCAGCATAACCTTAAAGTTGTTTTCTGTGGATATTTTTACATCGGGAATTTTGTTTTTGTGACATTGCCCAAAAAAGGCACTATGGGGGAGGCAAGAGCCTTAGCCAGCAGCCAAATGCCCAGAGGTGACAGGTAGAGATCATCTCTGGCAAAGCATTGTGGTCTATCAACCATATCATCCCAGGCTGACAGGTATTGGATCCCCTAGAATGACACCAGAAACTAAGCTGATTCTTGAAGTCAATCATTTTTTGTCTGTATTGAGGCATCATCCTAGGTGAAGGCAGAATGCTACTTAAGGCTAGGGATATACCCACTTGGGATACATAATCAGAGAGCTCAGTCATGTCTCTGCTCAAATAGTCCAGTGAGGTATATCGCAAGTTGTTCACACCAGCATGGAGTATGACAGAGTCATAATACTGCCTGTTGTTGAGAGACTTGATTGCATGTGTGATGTGGCAGATCCTGGCACCTGACAGACAGCTGACCGTGACCTTTCCCTTATCCAGTTTGGTGAGTGGGACAACTGTGTGTCTCACAATGGAGTCACCTATGACTAAAACATCCAATTTTGGGTTTTGCCTTAGGGACATGTTTGGTGAGGCACTGGTGCATGTGTTTGTATGTGCACTGTGAATTGTGTGAGCTGACAGCCAGCTTAGTATCTAATATAATGATTTGTGAGCAACAGAGCCTAAATTCTAATTGAATTTATGTGAATTAGGAGAAGTGTGCTGTTAGTGTACATGAGGCAATTGCTACATTGCCTTAGGATGCCCATGCTGATCAGGTTGGCTGGAGAAATTGTGGGAAATTGTCCATTCATGATGCTAGGTGAAGTTCTGCAGTCAGTAACAGGGAGGGGACTAGAAGGACCAGGTATGGCTAACAGACAAGAAAAAGTTCTAAACTGGGAGGGGCTTAATGAGTAAGACTTGTGGAGGAACTTTAGAGGCTCAGCTGAGTGTCTAACCAGGCAGTGAAGCACAACAGTGAGAAACCTCCGACGGAGTACAAGCAGTTGACTATGGGAAAATTATCTAAGAGTTAGCGTCTATGACTGCCAGTAGTATCCTTTACTGAATGGTAGCACATGGTTATGCAGGTGGTGCATGTCACACAAACCCAGGCTAACACAGGCAACAAGTAGCAATGAAATTAAACCAATTTCAAACACTCTAACCAATAGTAACACACTACACTGGGCCCTGGGTCAGCAATCACCACTCTTGGTCTGGCACCTATGCCTCTGATGGACACAGACATTTGTTTAATATACACCTATGAAAAAAAAGGTACAAGGACGCCAAAGAAAGGAATCCACAACAAGTAAAAAGGCAAACAGGTCCACCACAAGAATAGAGTCACAATAAGGCTAAGACCACTGGAAAATGCAGGAAGCAAATTTAATCCAATATACACCTATGAACCTACAGAGAATTTTTATTGAAGCAAAAAGATTGTTAACATTTTCTACTGGTTCAAACAGAGACTGCATACAAGATCAGCCTTGAAACATTAATGTGTGTAAGTAAGTTACAAGTTGGAAACATGCATTCAAAAGATCTGTCAAGCAGAATATGTGAAAGTAATAGCTTCTTATCAAAATGACTGCCTTATCAATTTTATCATGGAATGTCAATGACATTTCAGGTATGGACAAAAAGGAAAGAGTGCAGAATTATAATCAATAAATACAGGGTACAAAAGACAATATTGCAGGATATAAATTTGTATAAAAATGAGCATGTCAATTTAAAAAAGGACTGTAGAAAGGACATTCAGCAGAATATCATGGACAAAGGAAAATGGGGGGAATGATTGCAAGAAGGATTCCAACAGTGATAGAAGAGGAAAAGAAAGACAATAATGGTAGATTTGTGGTAATAAGGGATTATTTGGAGGGAAGGAGGATTACACTGTCATGTATTTATATGCCACATAAATACTATAACAGAGCCTTAGAGACTTTTGGGAGAAATAATTAGCTTTCAGCAGAGATTATTTATTGGTGGGGACTGGAACTTAATTTGCAATGGAACTGATACATCAGGTGGGCCTAGAAGGAAAAATATAACAAAACAAAGTAGATTTCTAAAGAAATATTTGAGAATATTTGGAATGGAAAATGTAAATTTACTAGCAGAAGCACAGGCAGAATTTACATATTATTCCCCAAGGTACAATAACTAAGTTAGACTGGATAGAAATCAGATTTCTTAGGAGCATGGGTATTTATTTGAAAGCTCTGAAACACATCCAATAACTATTTCAGATCATCCACCTATAAAGAATAAGACAAAAATGCAAGGCAGTGAAGTAAAAATAAGAAACTGTCTAGCTAACTTGCTAAAAAGGAATTTATAGAATGGGTAGTGGAAATGATTCAAGAGTTGTTAGAGAAGACAGAAATTTCCACAAAAGAGATAGCTAGGGAGTAGAATAAAATGAAAACGGAATTTAAGAATGTGATAGAAATAAGAGAGAACCGTGGGAAAGAAGCAATAGGAAATATTTAAAGGGGTCGTAAAAGGTTAAAATACTGCAGAAGAAGGTGCCAAATGGAAAATAAGGGAGAGTTTGGATAATGTGCATGAGTTTAGAATGGTTGCTGTTAAGAAAGCTTTTTTTGTTAATCACTGAAAATCTTGGCAGAACTACTTAGGCAACAAAAAGAAGAAACAGTTGCTGCAAAACATTGGCAGCCAGTAACAAGAAAACTAACCACAGATTCTATACATTTATTAGAGATATTTCAGAAATTTTATGAAAATTTTGTATAAAGCTGAGGAATGGGAAGACCAAGAAAATGCACAAATTAATGGAAGACTTACCTATACCAAGAAAAGAGAAAGATGCAGCTCGAAAATTAATAGTTAAGATAAGAAGAGATTAGATAAAAATGGTTATGTGTAATCAATCAATAAGGAAGTCTCCAGGAACAGATAGCATTACTGTAGGAGCAAAGAAAGTGATAAAGATCTGGAAGGATTTGTTCGACAGTATTTTAAAAGAATGCATGATGTGAATGAAAAATATTGGTTTGTTTTCTTTTTTAGAAGTGTATGCACATCCATGTTTAAAATAGGTGAAGTTAATAAAGGTGTTTAAAAAAGAACTTACATGATTTAACTCATTACAGCTTAGTAACACCTTCATACATTTCTGTAGTTACATCCTATTGATACCTCTAGGTATCTGTTCATATTTGCATTAATAATTCCAAAACTGCTACATGCAAGCTACTGAAAGAATCCATCTTAAAGCTTGCACGATAGGCAACACAACTGCACTGACATTTGACCTCTATCTACTGCTACTAAAGAAATATTAATTGCTGTTCATATACTATTTATATAGTCATAATTTAATATTTTTATAAATATCTCGTCAATCAAGTAGAATCTAAAACAAGGGGTAAAAAGGTCACACAGGCAAACCATTCAGTAGAAACTGCAAACCACCCAAGCCAGAAACTTTACTGTCTAATACCTTAGAATTTGTATAGTAGAGACCCATGGAATATATGTAAATGATCCCTTAAGGGCATACCAATGTTTCAGCTACATGGCTTCTGAATGCCCATGACTTTTTACTTTTTAAGTCTTCATGGATATATTCAGGCCAACAAAATGAACCAAGTAATGCGGAACTGTAATGCATCATATCAAAGACAGATGGACAAACAAAATGCTGCTAGTAGTATGTGTGTAGCTTGAGTGGTTACTGAGTTATTGCAAGATGTTTATATAATATTAAAAAAATTAATATCTACTGTATGTACCATGACTTACTAAATCCAGTTTAAGACCTAGAATCTAATGAACACCGTCACTGTAAATACTTGTTTGTGCTGCACAGTTTGCCATTTCCATTTCTGTACAAACCCTTATGGCTCCAGAGATAAAACCATTGGTTTGAAATGGGAAGATGTAATTTGATTTTGTCAGAAAGTACAGGATATAATCATTGGAAGTTTGAGTACAAACCTCCAGAGTTCAATTGAAGTGAATGAGTTAAAGAGATCTGCAATTATATACCTACAACAGAGAAGCCTGCAGAATCAGTAGAAGGAAGCAACTCACACACTACATTATTAAAATTTGAAAGTGTGGCAATGCAGAGAGTGGAAGTAACCAGCAGAATTGAACAGAAATGATCAATTATTAAAAGAGAATATTCTGATGGAGTAAAATTAGGTGTATGAAAAGTGTACATCCTCCACAGAAAACCATGCAAATGGGGAATTATAAGTAGAAAATGAGTGCTGAGAAGGAAAAACATGCCAGCAGGAAATATTTCACTAGTGTAATAAAACAGGACAAAGTAGTAGTTGATTACAGTTCTAGACCCACTTACTTCAGTGTAAGCTAGAGAAATCAAATAAAGGAAGACTCCAGGCAATCAGTATCCATAACCAAGGAAAACAATAAGACTGAAAATAAAATGTGCTTGGAGGCGCCTTTCCTAGAGGGAAAGTAACCCAGAGAAGAAAATGAAAGACAGAAGAGGCAGCTCATTCAACCTGAAATAGACGGAATGCAATATAAATAAAATAAAAAGGAAAACAAAGAGGTACTCACTGAGAGACAGGATAACCTTGACCAGAGCCCAAATAATATCCATGTTGAGCCAAAATATGAGAATTATAAACAAAAGGAAAGGGGTGCTATTCATCAAGTTAATAAAGAACAGAATAAAAAAATAAATAAGGCAGAGACAGCAACTAACAATAAAGAATACTAATATGTATGACTTGCCTTTTCTAAGAGAAAAGTTAGACAATGAAATATTGCTACCAGTACTGGTTTGAGAGGACAGTGTCTTCTACCTTATGAGAGACTGACCCAAAATAACCCTTGGAGTTGTGTGAACTCCAAGTAAGATGGGTAAACGTTAAAAAGCCACAGTGAGAAAATGATAATGTCAGAAGAGCAATGTAACATATAGGTACAGCTATAAGGGAAGAAGCTGATTAAAATGTTCCTACTTCTGATTCATACTTCAAGTTAAAAATAACATATTGTACAGAGTAAATAAGGATAAAGATTAGATATTGCTCCAGTTGCTACAGCCCTAGTTACTTCAGAAATCTAGTGACAACATTAATTAGCACATACCCAGGAATGGATAAAGCTAAAGCAAAGATCTTATTAAAAATTTACTAGCCAGAAAAAAATGAAAGAAGTTGGGAACTTCAATGCTAGATGCCCTGACAGCACCACACATAATAAAAAAACTTCCAATGTATAAAATAGATATGTCATTTGAATGCACTGATACAGACATTGTTGGGCCATTGATAAAATGTGGGAATGAGTTTCAAAATATTTAAGTTATTCTGGGCTCTGCAAATAAGTACCCTAAAGCTATCTCAATAAATAAGACTAAAACTAAGATTATAGCTAAGGAGCTAGTCTTATTAATACTTTTCCAGAGTAGGGATACCTAAAGAAATACTCATCGACAGTACAGTTGTGTAAGTAAACTTATAATAACGGCAGATGTTCAAATGATCATTAATGCAGTAGCTTAATCTATATGGGTTATTTCCTGAACAGAATATAGCAGCCAGCCAGTTTACGAAGCTTCATGGTTAACTTCCATGCACCCAAATCATTAGTAAGCTCGAGCTGAGCTGACTAAAAACACAGGCTTGTCTGCCAAGCCTTCTAATGCTTTCATGCCATCTGAGGGAGGGAGGCTAACCATGAGAGGACATGATTAGAAAAAGAAAAACCATAAATATCCACACGCTTGCATAAAAAACACAAAAAAATCAAAGGGGAAGGTGGGAAGGCATGGCTACTGTAGCAGTGATCATATGAACATATATTGTTATAGCAAGTTTACTTACACAACTGTACTATGTTCTTTATATTGATCACTGCTGCAGTAGCCTAAGTTATATTGGTAGATTAACATAGCTGAGAACAATTAGGAGGTGGAAGTGGGAAGGTCCAGGAGCCCGTGAAAAATAAGTCTTTATGAGGGCGTCAGATATGACCTTCAGAGGTTCAGCCTGAACCTTAGATGAGAGACTAGAGACAGTAAGGTCAAGACCTTCTATAATGATTCCTAACAAAGGCTGTCCTAGACCTGGAAAAGGAATCTAGTTTATAGTGCTTTGCAAAAGTAGGCACAGAGGACCAGGTTGCTGCTTCTACAATACTTCTTTCCAAAGAGCCATAGATGAATCCAAGACCTTGGTAGAATGAGCCTTGGTCCTAATGGTATTCTTTTGTTGTGGTGTAGAATAAAAAAAGTTAATAGCCCGAACAGCCATTTGGAAATACGACTGCTTTGGCACATGTTATTCCTTCTTCTTACTTTCACAAGAAATGAACAATTGATCAGAAGTTCTGCAAGATTCTGTTTTATCAAGATAGTACCTATTATCTGTGGACATCCACGATATAAATTATTATTTCTCCCTCACGTTTGGGTTCTGAAAAGAAAACAGGGGAATGGACATATTGGTGAAAAGGAAACTTGAATACCAATTTAGGCAAAAAAGAAGTATTACTACTCAAAGAAACCCTGTCTCTGTGAAAAAAGAGATAAGGCTGACTCACCATAAGAGCTTGCAACTCAGACATTCTTCTCACAGAGGTCACAGCAATCAGCAAAACTGCTTTCTCTGTTATGAACCTCAAGTTGGCCATAACAGCTATTTCAAATGAAGCAAGTGTAGCTTCTCTAACACAAAATTAAGATCTCAAGGCAAAGCCACTGGTTTCTTTGCAGGCTTCTAATGAAGCACCCTTCTCAAAAATATTTTCACATGGCACTGCATTGAAGGGGGGGGGGGTCCATGGGCAGACATGATGAAATGGTCAACAAATTAACCTTGACAGAGGAGAAAGACATGCCATAGGATAGTAACTCACACAAATACTGTGAAACCAGAGAAACACTAGCCCTGACAGGTGCTTATTGTTTTGCTGGCCCAAGTAGAAAACATTTTCCATTTGCTTATACGTATATAATTTTCTAGTAGTGGACTTTCTTGCCTCCATTAGTTATATGCTGCATATTTTCAGAAAACAAGTGCCTAAAAGATAGTATACCCTATTACCTAGGCAGTCATTTGTAGTTGATTGAGGATAGGATGCATCAAACATCCCTGATCTTGTATGAGTAAATCCAGTCTATGAGGAAGGTTGTCGTAATTGTTCCTTGCCAGTTCCAAAAGAAGAGAAAACATCTGTTGACTAGGGCCAGAAGGGTGGCACCACAATGATCTTTGGGAAGTCCTTTTGTATCTTCAAAAGTACCTTAAAAATCAGTGGAAAGGGTGGAAAGGCATACAGTAACATCCCTGCCCAAGAAAAAGAAAAGAAAAGGAAAGGCATCTATCTTCAAGGCCTTCTTGTATGGAGCTAGCATCTCTTGTATGTCTATGTGTTGTGGTCTTTCACTGTGCACTTTTACAATCCTTGATACTGCTCCTCAAGCAACGTAGAAGGTATCTGTTGTGAATGACTAATTTGGAGCAGGAGGGGAGAAGAGGAGACCTGGATTCTGAGGCATTTGATGTCTCCAAGTGATCTCTTTTCTCACAAATCCCAGAACTGGGATTTGAAAGGATAATGGGTTGATGCTAGAACCAAAGAGATTTCAGATACCACTGTATATTTTTCATGTGGAGTTTTGCCAGAGGTATCATGAGAACCATGGTATCCATGAGACCCAAAATCCTGAGGTATCCCCTCGCTGTGACAGAAGACTGCGTTGAAGCTCTCCTGAAATGGATCTAAATACAGATCTGTTTTTCCTGTGGAAGAAAACCTGTTTGAACTGTGGTATCAAGCAACCATTTGTCTGACACAGTCAAAAAGTCTTTTGGATGTTCTATTCAAATTCCTGCTTGCGTGAAATATTTTACCCAGGTGAGATATTCCTGACACATTAAAAAAGACTGTGAAAAGATAAGCAAGCTGTCTAAATATGTAAAAATTTGAATACCCTGTAGCCTGCATTGAGCTATAACAGGAGCCAGACACTCTTGGCTCAATGGATGTTTTAAAGTTCAAGGCAGAGAACTGGTACTGCGATCCAGATGTACAAATCATTAAGAAACACCCAAAATCTAGATGAATAGAAATGTGACATTTTCCCCTCTTTTAAATATAAGGTTACTAGAAAACCTAAAGGAGGAAGAAGGGGGTAACAGACTGTGAAGTGAAAGTTTTTTGAACTTGGACACGATCACAAAACTGGTTCATGGAAGACAGATCCAGAACTGGTCTCCAGGAATTTTCTTTCTTTGGTACTCAAAACATTATTGAGTAAAATCCTTTCTCTAACTGAGGAGGAGGAAGAGGAACAGCTTCTATTACCCCTTGAGACAGCATGCAATGAAAAACAGGAGGAAAGAGAAGGGCTTGGTCTGGCAGATGAGGAGGAATCCCCTGGAAAGGAGGAATTTCCTCTGACTGCCATCTGTACCCTAAATAGGGCATATTCAGAACCATTTGACTGAAGCAATATGTTGCCAGACAGAGAAATGGAGACTTTCTAGAAGGCGTAAGGGACTGCTGCAAGGTCTTTTGTGTATTCTTTCTGACTTGTTTGACTTTCCTTTGTTCAGGGGAGGTTCCTGCTTTGTTTTTGGAACCTCCCACCTATTGCTTTATAAACATCTGCTTGCCAGCATTATGCTGAAACTGTTTATTTATTTTCTTGCCAAAATTAGATGAGAGAGCAGCTGAACGGACACCAACAGCAACAGAGGATGTGGCTAACCCCTGGTTAATGGTGGCTGCATGGACACACCAGAGATCTGAAGAAAAAGCTTAGTTGTCTGAGGAACCAGCTTTGGCTACAGCAGAGTAATCCACTTGCGGCTGAAGCAAATTACCAGCCTGGCAAAGGCTGCTAACAATCTTTTTCTTTGTGGCTGGAAGAAGCTCAGACCAAGGGAGTGGCAGTTTACTCCATGGCCAAGCTGAAAATTGTGCTTGTTTCCCAGGAAAGCTTAGTAACAATAGTCGGTAGAACCAAAAAGTAGCAAAAAAAAACACAATAAAAAACAGCAGAAAATACAATTTAAACACTTTCCCCAACCCCAGAAAGTAAAATAAACAGAGTATCTCCATAGAAGAAGTAGCTGTAAACAACTTTTTACCACAAAAAAAAAAGTGTTCTCATTTAAAAATATATAAATGTCATGAGACAATCAAGGAAAATACTTTTTCCTAACTTAAAAAGTAATTGTTTCTCACAAAAAAATTAAACAATTTGAACAATGACATAACAAAGTTGTTAAATTTGCAGCTAATACCCCTTTCAGTACCCACCATTGTATAGCACTAAAAAGCCTAAATTGGTTAGTACTGCTCAATCAACAAACATATGCATAGCTTTTTACCACCTATAAAAGTATCCAGAATCCATCTGCTTGTCCAGTGTTAAATAACATTTTACAACACTATGTTCCCAGTCGGTCAATACAATACAATGACCAAAACTACTGTCTGTCCACAAACCTATCAAATCTGCTGGGCATTGTCTGTACTTGTACCATGCTGCTAAGGCCTTGAACTCCTTATCTGTATCCATCAGTTTAATACCCTCCCATCCTTCAAAACAATTCTGAAAGACTTCCTAGCCAAAAGTTGTCTTTGTTCTTGCTCAACAACTGGATAAACTATATTTCTAAATGTGAACAAATACCTATTCATACCTTACATTTCTTTACTCTCCCTTCTTCACTCATTTTCTTACCTCCATCAATTTCTCTTTCCTGGCTTTCTCTCTAAATATACCATAAGCCTGCTTTTCTCTCACTCTGTATTTCAACTTCTGTTTCTATTGTAATAACTTACCTTCATTTCTCTATAAACTGGCTAAAATTTCTCTAACTATTAAATCATTATCATATAACTTGTATCTATTCTTAACCAATGTTTTCATATTATGTCTAATTTGGTATAATTATTTAAACTGTAGTTGTTTTTATATTATTTTTAAAGACTGTAAAATTATTGTTCTTAAAATGCTTTGTAATATCTTGGAGCTTTTCTCCCCAGGCCTCTGCTGAAAATAGGCTCCTTCCCAGTCGGACTTTCCCTGTAATAAAATGTCAATTAATAAAGAAATAAAGAAATTTAAAAAGAACTTATCTGCCCAGCAATGGAGTAGCATAAGCCAACTACTGATTCTTAAAAGCCCACAGAGGAGCAATCTTTTCAGAGGCAGGAAAGCTCTAAAGGTTTTGGCACACAAACTTGCCTTTTTCATCAGCTCAGTTCAAAATAATGGTTTGGGCATGTGGAAGGTGCCCTGAAGCTTTAGAAGCTAGCCAGCTGTTATATCCTATGCAGGACATAACCCATGTGGCTTAGACTACTGCAGCAGAGTACTCCATTTATACCCAGAATAATGTACCAAATTTGCCAGTACTTTAAGGTCAATCAACTAAAAACCTCAGTGCAACACCTCCAGGTGCCTGGATTATGGGAGTGTTTTAAATGAACATTAAAGTCCACAATGAAAAAAACTATTGAAGAAGATAGTAAAGACTGTGGCCAGTTACTTCCACACCTCTTGGATCAACTTTTCCATGTCTTTTTAATTTCTAATATCATAATGGGACTGGACCCCATTCCTAAGGCAATGTATGACAAGAGTTCATGAAATTAGTATCACTTCAGTCTTTGACGTTAGCAACAGTGCTCTTCTCAGCACACACAATGAACCCTTATGTAATTCAAATAGGGTTATATGTACTGGTATCATATCTAATTACAACTGTAAATTCTTTTTATTACACCTGTTGCTCCTATTACTATTGGAACTCTGTGTATCTTTCTTCCATATTGCTGTCATTATTTCTGCCTGCAGATTTTGATACTTTATGACTTTGTGTCTCTCTGTATGAAAAACTTAATTACTGGGTGTAGCAATTTCAGTGATCAATGTTACTTTTGTCTTTTTCATGGGCTACTATATTTGGTTTTCTCGCATCTGTTTTTTTGAGCTGTCGGTAATTGGTGATCTTGTTTGGTATACACGTCATCATTCTTTATAATGCTCTGTGATTCATGTTTCCAATGCTTCTTAGCTACTTTTATATTGTACTGTTTGCACACTCCCCAGTGCAATGGTCTTGCCGCATTATTTTGCCTTTTAGTATACTGGCCCATTGACATGAGTATATCACACCCAGCAAAAGATGTGTGATTGTTTCCAGTCATTTTTAATGGAATCTCCATTTGTCTGTTTCTCCCCCTTCTTCAATGGATTTTGTAAACCAACGTGCACGTAGTCCACTATCCTGGGCTGCCATTATTAGCCTTTCATCTTTTGGTTTCAGTTCACCCCTCCTTAACCATTCCTGCACTAAATATTGGTCAAAAGAGGTTGTTCCAGGACATCTCTGTAATTGCCACTATATTTATGAATTTTCTACATTTGTTTTCTTCTCATGTGATCCTTCTTTTATTAATTCTTTTACCACATTAATTTGCTGATTTTTTGTCTACTTCTGGTTTGATTTCCACTTCTGCTTGACACTGAAATATTTCTGCTAAACTATGAAAAGATGTCATCTTAGACTTCTTCTCTTCATATTTTAAAATTTCATTATGACTGGATCAGGTGAGGTCATCAGATATGTACGTAGCCCCACAATTGCAGATCTATACATATAACCAGTTTCAAGGAGGTTAACACCTCCTTCCGAGTGAGGAATATAAAATATTGGTATACATTGATTTTTATAAATCATTTGATAACTATAAAGTATTCTTCTTGTTTTCGTGTCCAATCAGTCCAATAATTTTTGAGGCCAGTAGCTTTCCCTAAAGCCATGTTAGAACAGGAAGAGCAAATTGATTAATAATTTGGACTTTACTCCTAGAAGTCAAAGCAGTTTTCAGTATCAGTTTTAGTCTTCTGAAGTGCTCCACACTGAGCTTTATTTGCAGTTGTTTATGTTTTATTGTTGAACTTTCATCTATTCCCAAGAATTTATACATTCCTTCCTGCTCAAGTTCCTTTACATCACTTTCCTGTCCCAGGTTAATATTTTCTTAGTGCTGCAGCTTTCCTGTTCTAAATGTTGCTTTTACACATTTATCAAAACCAAATGTCACTCTTGTATCATCTGAGAAAAGGTTGAACCACTGGTAGTTGTGTTTTCAACTCCTAATCTAATTAACTATACAGTTTTAAGTCATCCACAAAAAGTAAATAAGAATTCTTTAAACAAGGTTGTTTTCTGGGAGCCAAATTCTAAGCATAGCCTAACCTGTTATGTAAACAGCTTAATGAGTTAAAGGCAAGACAAAACAGCAGCAGTGACAAAGAATTGTTCTGGAATATCCTCCTTTGAATTTTCATCCCTGGCATAATAATTTGCCGTTTGTCATAGCTCAAGTGCAAAGTGATGTGCCACTGTTTCACAGTCACTGTAATGTAGGGTGCATCTTATACATCTGTAAGCATTCCTTTATCCATGAATGTGGGATGCTGTCAAATGCTTTTTGTTTAATCTATCCATGCCATAATTAAATTCTTCTTTTTACAATTCTCTGTTAAGGCTCTATTTAGCAGCAAAAGATCCTTTGCTCCATGAACCCTTTTGTTCTACTGCCATAACTGAGTTTTTTCTAAATGGCTATAAACTTTTCTGTATCATTTCCAATATATAGTTTGTATACTGTTGGAAGGCAAGCTATTAGTGTATAATTCTTAGGATCACTTGAAGGTTCACTGTTATGGAGGAGTATAATTTTTCCTGTTGTTAACCAGGTTGGTGTCTGTTCATGATAAACATATAAGTAATTTTTACTCAGGGCTAAATGTTAATGCTTTGATCCATAGGTTAGGTACTGTGTCTGGGCCTGAATGGCATGTGAGAAGTGTTAAAAATCTTAAATGGTTCATATCTTTTAAGTTATTATATGACACTTAGGGACTATTAGATATTGCTAGAGAAATGTTTGAGAAGAAGAGGGAATCACTTTTAAAGGTTCTTAGAATGCTATACCAACATATAAGAGAGTCTGAAAGCATGATACCCACAGTACAGGTACACATGAAATGAGGGCAAACTACACACAGTACAGGTACACATGAAATGAGGGCAAACTACACAGCAACGTTTGTATAATAGAAATGTAAGGACCAGGGAATTTAAAGCTGGTGCTAGTTTTTGTCTCCTCAACAAAAAACTAAATTTTGGCTAAATGGCAGGGCCCATATAAAGGAAAGCAAAATGAGGTAAAGTACAGAATCATCTTGTTAAGAGTGGGTTACCTTGTGTCTTTCTAGGCTGCTGCCCAATATTAAGCCTGACAGGCAATAATTCTTTATGTGCTGGTTAACTTGGTACCACTAAGGGTACTGTAAACTTTGCCATTTTCCTTTCATTTCACTCCATTGCTGCTTTGGTTCCCTTGTACAGCACTATACACTGGGAATAGGAAGACAAGATAACTTCTTTGTTTTGGACTGTTTGCCTGCTGTACCACAGGGGTCCATCTATAGTATACTTCTGCCTCCCCCCTGCTAAACATAAAAACAGCTTCTGCCTTTTCTCCTATCATAAGTTTAACAGTATTTCTTCTGTACTGCAATTTTCGAGTAATGGCTGCTTACTTCATTGCAGCACTTTCCAAGGTCTCAGTTGGACACATGCACAGTGCCTAGTCTGATTAGTACTGCTTGCCTTGTTCACTATCTGCCCCCAATAACATCCCCCCCACCCCCAGTGGTCCTACTTTTATACTTGCCTTATCACTCCATTCCCAACATCAATACACACACACCATCATCTCACTAAATATTTTATCTTTTCATTTACCTATGCATATCTCCCCTCTTATTTATTTTACATTTGTTGACCAGGGAAGTCTGGCTGGGCACAAAGGCCTCTTTTCAGTGGTGGCACAGAAGAAAAGCTCCAGTACATACAGTACAGACAAAATCTTTTAAGTTATACCATATCAATGATGTTGTTGTTGTTGTTGTGTCTTTCGGCTTTCCCCGGTTAGGGGTCGCCACAGCGGAACTCTGGTCCGCTAATGATTGGTAGTTGATTTTTACGTGCTGAATTACTAGCCCTGACGTACAACCTTCAACGAAGGTACGCCCATTCACGCGTGTCTCCACGCAGAAAACGCTCTAGTTGAGAATCGAACCGGACAGCGTCTTACTGTGAGGCGACAACACTACCGCAGCACCACCACCGCGGGATTATACAATATCAATGATGTCAGGTAAAATACAATTAAAATGAATACAATATCAAAACAAATAAGACAGTAAGTATACATAAAGTAGTAAGGCTTCTTATACTAATTATATTCTATACATATATATAGTTAAATAACTATGCAGTAGGACAGATGTCACAATACAGAATACTGAGTTACACAGGGAAGAAAGCAAAAGGTTGATTTAATTATGAGATATAAAAGAAATGAGAGGTAAAAGAGTTAAGAGAGGCACAGTTAGAATATGGGGTGGGTGAAGACAGAGTGATAGTTAGTAACAAAGTAGAGGAGGGCAGAGGTATAGCAAAAGAGGAGGAAGAAAGCAGAGATGTTACACTTATCCAGGAGATATACAGCTAGAGTCAGGCTGTTGACAGGTATTTTATTAGATGTGTTTTGAATGCCTGTTGGTTTTCAAGAAACCTGAGAACATGTGGGAGGGCATTCCAGAGGGTAACTGCAGAGTTTGAGTATAAGGAAGCATTTTGAGCATTTGTGACAGACAAGAGGATTTTGTCATTATGGCAAAAAAACTTTGGTAGGGTGGTAGTGATGAAGCATGTCTTTTAACTTCTGGATACTTATCAGGACAGTATATTAGAATATGAGCTAACAGTAGCTGACTATGGTGGAGGTGATGTGGTAATTCAGAACAATTTAGTTGTTTAAATGCAGAATAATACTGAGTTTTAAAGGGGAGATTTGCAGCAAAGCGAGCCATTTTATTGTAGCATAGTTTCAGCTTGTAGGTTTGTAGCTTTGTAAACAGTGGGGAAGCATACAGTAGGGTAGGTAGGAAGCAGGTTTTAGCTATGGTTACTCTAGTTCTGTCTGTTAGGTAAGATTTTGTTCTATACAAGAGGCCAAGCTTTTAGTGTTTTTTTTTTTAATAACAGCTTGGAAGTATAGGTCAAATTTCAAGTTGTTATCAACTGTGACTGCTAAGAATTTAGTGTTATGGAGCTGTTCAATCGGGGTGTTATTTAATTAGGTGATTTTGACAAGAGTTTTGCTTTGGGAGAATGATTTTGGGACGAAAAAGTACAGTTGTGTGCACTTACCATAAATGTAGATGTTCGAGTGTATTCACTGGTGCAGTCATCACATTTGGGTTATCTGCTTGCAGTAGCCCTTAGTCGGCCTGATTATCAAAGTCTTGGGTCCTGCGTCGGCTGCTGTCTCATCTTCCATGACGTCAGGGAGTCAGGGGTATAAAGCATGCAGCCAACGCCATTACATCAGTTTTTCTTGCCCCAGATGTCCGGTGCCCCCCTAATGTGAAGCAATTAAATATATATATATATATATATATATATATATATATATACAAGGTTATACCTCCAACAAAAAAGCAAATACACTGCAACAGTGAATATACTCGAACATCTACATTTATGGTAAGTGTACACAACTGTACTATATTCTTCATGTTTCACTGATGCAGTCATCACATTTGGGTAGATTCCCAAAGCTAAGGATGGGAGGAGGAATTTAGATAGCATTAGGACCGGCTATGAGGTCCTGCAAGACTGCAGTGGCAAAACCAGCTCTGGATTTAGATAAAATTGGCAAATGGTAATGCTTGGTGAAAATATGTACAGAACTCCAGGTAGCAGATTCTAGGATGTCCCTGGTAGGGACACCTCTGAGAAAGGCTGTAGAGGTAGATGCAGCCCTGGTTGAATGTGGTCTTCCATGATGCTTATAGCAAAAATGAATGCAATGGCCTATTCATTTAGAAATGGTTTGCTTTGAAATGGCCTTCCCCTCTGCCCCTGCAGCAAATGCCACCATCAGCTGTTCAGATTTCCTGAGAGGTTTAGTCCTGTTCAAGTAAAACCTAAGTTGTCTGTGCACATCTAAGGAGTGCAGTATCCATTCCCTTTTGTTCTGTGGATTAGAAAATAAGGTTGGCAAATGAACAGACTGATTAAGAGCCACACTGGATACTACCTTGGGCATAAAGGAGGGATTGGTCCTGAGGGACACCCTGTCCGCATGAAAGATGATGAAAGGCTCCACTGCCATAAGGGCCAGTAATTCAGACACCCATCTTGCTGAAGTGATGGCTAATAGGAAGGCTGTTTTCGAAGAAAGGAATTTCAACTCTGCACTTGCAGCTGCTCAAAAGGAGTTAGAGTGAGTTTTTCCAATACAAAGTTAAGGTCCCAGCCTGGAGTTGGGGCTCTTGTGGGTGGTCTTAAGTTTTTGGCCCCTCTGAGGAACTGCTTGAGCAGTGGATGAGAGAAGAGGGGTGGACCTGTGTTCTGTGTTGCAAGTCAGTAGGCCTGAATACACCCTCAGAAGCCAGTGCCTGCACAGTGGCTCTGGACCCATCCAAGGTAGAGACATCCGCAAGTTCCACAGTTGAAGCATCTTGCGGCATACCGGACTCCGAATGGGTCTCAGCAGAGGCCTGCAAATCTGAAGTAGCAGGTAGCAGGTATCAGGGACTGCGAAAGTGCCTCACTGAGTACCGGCAAACTGGAGACTAGCTTAGGAGTGGCGTAGTCTACAACTTTGGACCTAGGCGGCCTGTCTCTGTCTTTAACTTTGCATTTTTTTTTGGAATGTCGGTAGTCGGGTGGCTTACCGAAGCCATATCTGGGTAACTGAGTTTCAAAATATTTAGAAGTGTAAATATACTGACGACAAATAGTTTGTTGTTTAAATAAGGCACAAAACTGACAGTGAGGTACGTCGTGGTCATGGCCTAGAAAAGGAATACAGTACGAATAAAAATCTTTATGAGGTATTTGCTTTCCACAAGAAATACAATTAATGACTTTTACTGACTTCGGTTTAGAGCAAGAAAAAGTTTCCCTAATGAGGTACTTAGCTTTAGTTGAAGACTTCAGTTCTGAAACTCGAAAACGAAAATTTCAGGAGTCGACCGACCGGCACTTGCGAACTGCCTCTGCTTCGGGCACTGCACAGCAAGAAAGACTGATGTAATAGCGTCGGCTGCATGCTTTATACCCCTGACTACCTGATGTCATGGAAGATGAGACAGCAAACGATGCAGGACCCAAGACTTTGATAATCAGGCTGACTGAGGGCTACTGCAAGCAGATGACCCAAATGTGATGACTGCAACAGTGAAACACGAAGAACATCTAGTACTTTCATTTTTGAGGGGTGTTATGTAGAAGTTGTGAGTTTTCTAGCCAGGATTCTATGGATGCAAAGGATTGTTGAGTAATTTATTATTTAACAGTTGTTTACCAGGAAAGTTCGACTGGGACACAGCCCATTTTCACCGGAGGCATAGGAAGAAATGCTTCAGACACATCTTTGGAATGTGGGAGGGAACCGGAGCATCCGGAGGAAATCCATGTGAATGCAGGGGAATATGCAGACTCCACACAGAAGGCACCCCAGCCGAGAATCGAATCAGAGAACTTCTTGCTGTGATGTGACAATGCTAACTGCTGCACCACTTTTGTACGTTAGAGGCTGTAAGATGAGTTTGGAGTCATCTGCATATTGTACAAGACTAGAGTACTTGGAAGCAGCATGCAGATCATTTACAAATATTTTAAACTGTGCACTCCTACAGTAATGGGTAGAAATGAAGAGCATTCTTGCTGCCATTTCTCTGCTTGGAATCTATTAGGTAGCTGTTAAACTAGGAGAGAAGGAGGGGGAGAATCCCAAGGAGGAGAGTTTTAGTAATAGTCTGCAGTGAAAGATGGTGTTTAATGCTTTGGACAGGTCTAGGAATATGGACAATACTAGGTTTTTGGTATTTCCGGTTCTGTTAATGGTATCAGCAAAGTGAAGTAGGGCAATAGTGGTGCTACGGTTGAGACAAAAAACATGTTGTGTGGGGGAGAGAAGACTGTTTGGAGTAAGGTATTAAAGTAATTTTGAATGGATGCACTTTTCTAATAGTTTAGATAATGATGACAGGATGGCTACTGGTCTAAAGTTGGAGCAGTCAGCAGAGGGCCCTCCTTTATTAACAGGAAGTATATATGCCTTCTTCCAGATGGGTGGGATATGAGATTCTAGAATGGAGCTGTTTATTAGTATAGATATTGGATATGACAAAGCTTCAGCTGCAATTTTCAGGAATTCAGAAGGAAGGTTACCTGCAGCAGAGCTTGTAGATTTTAGTTTCAGGAGATATCTTCTTATGGTGGAGGTAGGAACATGCTTGAGTGATAACATACCTCTCAACCTGCAATCATCAGAAATCTGGATAAAGGCTTTTGAAAAGCAGGAACACCTGACAAAAAAAATGGGCACACCTAATTAGCATAAATCTACATACATGATGTTATAGTTCCTCCCACTTCATTAGCATTGTGGGATAACACCACAGAAAAATTAGTTTAAAGAAAGTTTAAAAACTAAAGTGACAAAATGATGCAAAATGTAAACAAAAATGTTTATATCCTGTTTTAGTCAATGTTACTAGACACTCATACTAAAGCTTAGGGTCTAGGGTCTATATCAGAACATCGAAGTATTAAAACTTAGAATGTTCTGATATCGAACAGTATTCAGTGAATGCTATGAATAGCGAAGCTGCAGAACAGTGAATTCTTTCCTCGGGAAAGTATTCAATTGGCCGTTTCTGTGGCTTCGTTATTCTTAGCGCTGTGGTGGAAAGCTACAGGTTGGGTTCAGGTAAGTGTGTGATTGTTTGTATGTTAGGGTTAGGTTAAGTGAGTTAGGGTTAGGCCGCGGGTTAGGCATGTGTGCGATAGTGACGGACCTTAGGGTTAGGGTTTGGGTTAATGTAAGTGGGTAGATAGTAGTGTATGCTTAGTTTAGTGTAGCGTTAGATGTAGGAATTTAAGTGTATGTGTGTGGTTGCTGTTTGTTTGATGTGCTTGTGTTGTGTGTATGTGTTTCGGAGCAGCAAATTTTTTTCCATGGGAAAAAAATTTGCTGTTCTGAATTTTCGATATTTTCATGTTTAGATGTTTTGGGGCTGATGAAATAGCATTCGCTATTTTCATCTTTCGATAATGAGATATAAATGCAAAGCTTAGACTAGTATAAATAAAATAGATTTTTTAATAAAAATCAATAAAATAAAAAAGTCTGAAATAGTTAAAGTGGGTACTTAGAAATGAATGCTATCAACCAGCATGTACCTAAGAGGTGGCAGAAAACTGCAGTACATATGACAACACAAGAACAGTGAGCAAACTCCACATGGACAGATAATGGTCATGTAGGTCACAAGTAAACCAAAGACCCTCAAAAGGAAGAAACCTTAGCCACTAAATGGACAAAACAACCTGCAGGTCACCATGATTCAGCTGTTTTGGCTACCAGAGCAAAGTTGCAAGCAGATAACACAGTCTTACTCAGTCATTATTCATTAAGTCAAAATTCACCACATTTTCCAAGAGGGACAGATATAAATCAGGGAGAGTTGAGCGGTATGCCAAGAAGCATATTAATGGTTCATGCTCCATTTTAAATATGTTGTAGCAGGTTTGAGCACTCCCTTTTAGAGTCCGGAAATCAATGAAAACAAGCAGCCTTGCTACCCACCCCACTGAATTAATTGGTAATCTCTGAATGAAGCTTTGTATACAGACAGTGGGAGGTGGGGCTACTCTTAACAGCGAATGTAAAACAAAAAGAACCATCAAGCCAAAAACTGAGGCTTGGAAACCTTGCCATGATGAGAGTCAGGTGTTCTTGTTCGCTCCTCAATTGACCTTTGCTATAACCATCTATAAAATTTGCAAGCCTCATAGGACTCTTTTGTTTTAAGAAGGGAGAAAGCAATACATCAGGAAAAATTATATTCAGCTGTGTAGGCAATTAAGCAATAAAATCAATTAGATGTAATTCTTCCGCAGCATTACCAGCATTAGGCATCACGCAGAATGCATTTTTGCATTCAGTTCTTTTCTTACTTCAGTGTGTTAATTCAATCCAAACCTCCCTCTCATGTAAATACCTTTCAAATACTTCCTGTGTTTTTTCCTCCCACTCAATATGTTACACTTTTTGCTAAAGTTAGAAAAACTCAAAAGGCACCACAAAACCTGAACTTAAAAACACACAAAAAACTACTGGAATGGCAATTAAAGGAGACTAGACTAGACTAGACAGCTTAATCTCACACTGCTAATCAGGTTACCAGCAAAAGAAGTCTACACAGCTCCCACAGTAAACTAGCACAATCAAACGGATCTATATAATAAATGAACATGTACATTTTTATTCAGCAGCAGTTACTTACAGTTCGGCCTCAACACATTCAAAAAGCGCCACATAGTTGGCCAGAATGTAGCCCTCCTCAGTTTTCTCCCCATGTGGCATATTATCTTCAGGGCTCTGTTGTATCACCACTAATTCTCCATAGGTTTATCCAGTACCTAACTTCAACACAAACTGCAGTACAACAAAGGCACTCTGGTTCACGTTGACTTTCTCCTTTAATTACCAGTCACTCCTAAAGTGTAGTAGATGCTATCTTCAACAGTTGAAACATGAGGCTGCGGAATGAGAGTTCACCAGTTCAAGCTGTGTAAACAAACTCAAAATCTCTTCCAATCAGTGTGGCTGTATTTTTCCACTCCCACTTTCCAAGTCAGACAGGTAGTCAGGCTCGTGAAGCTGATGTCAACACGCACGCCCCTAAATGTTGATGACATTGTAGGATACACTGGCGATGCGTGATGGGTCTAGTTGAGAGAATCCAGTTAAGAGCAGAGGCCTTAGAGGAGGGCTTATTATATCTTGTTGGTGTATTGATAAGCTGAGAGTAACCACACAGGTTAATACTGGTAGTAGGGGCATCAGATACAATTTGGGGCCGTCTGTGTTAGGGTCCCCTAGGATGATGGTTTCTTGGGGTGTAGTGGTAGATGCCCAAGACAGTATGTCCTCTGCTATGCTGATGTTATTGCCAGGGGAATATATAAGGCATTGATACATTTGGTATTATAAGAGATTAGCTTGAGTAAGGCAATAAGAATCTCTGCATTATTGAATAAAGGATGCCTTTTCTGATAAAGGGATATGTTCAGGTTTTTTTGGGTATATAACAGCTACCTCAAATGCTTTTTTGGATATATGATCTACTTGAAGGATATTATATCCTGGAGGAAGTACTTCAGGGTCTTTGACTTCAGGTTTTATTTATTTATTTTACATTTGTTAACCGTGAAAGTCCAACTGGATATATGTCCATTTTCAGTGGAGGCCCGGGGTGAAAAGCTCCAGAGCAGTAACATCATTAACAAGAGAAAGATATGTTAACCAAAAGGTTCAATAAACACTATATAGAGTACACAATCTTTATACTTCTTATAGAAGTATAGTACATATAAAATAGTGAGTTAACCAAAGAGTGTATTTGCCAACATTCACAGGCTACATTTATATATACACGTTACAGAGGTGTTTAAACAAGTATAGAAGGAAGATAGAGTAGATAATTTCATAACTCATTTCTACACGAGAGACATAATATGTCCTTTAGGTTTCTTTACAGTGTTCAGTGATACTATTCCCCATTCAGACATTACAAAAGCAGTAGATAAGCTGTTACTCCAGTTGCTAGAAACAGAGACATATGAGTTACTATCCAGGGTAGTACAGGTACATAATCTGTGATTCAGGAAGTGTGTTTGGAGTAGTTTTTTGAATTGGGTGGTGGAGTTGTTATTTATTATGTGTGCTGGAAGGGAGTTCCAAATTTTAGAGATGAAGTGGCTATAAACGGATCTACCTGCCTCATTTTTAAAGTTTGTTACCTTAAGGATGTGTTGGATACATCTCAGGAATCTGGTAGTGGTGTACGGCTGGAGTGGTTGCTGCAGGGCTGGTGTGTTGCCTGGATGATGTAGTACTTTGTGAGCAAATGCAAGTTGGTTGACTTGAAGGGTCAGGGGGAGTTCTAGCCAGTTGAGTTTAGTTTTTGAGTTTGTTTTAGCCACATTTCTGTGACACCAAGGATATCAGGGTTGTAATGTGATATGAAATCATGCAGTTCAGTTACTTTGTTACAGATGCTTTTAAGGTTAATGTTTACAAAGTTTAGACTTGTCATACCCAAGTTGCAGGAATGAGGTGTTATATTATTAATGGCTGTGTTAGCCATTATGGAAGAGACTGTCATAGTTGGACCTTAGTTAGAATGAATGTCAGTGCACAGTTGAAGACGCAGGGATAGCCAGAATATGCAATGCCACTTGGTTTTAAATTTGTTCTTTGTGACTAAAGATGGATGTGAGACAGGTTGTAACAGTTGTGGGCTATACTGATTAAAATATGGGAGTAATTGCCATCGAGAGCCATGGACTTACCACTGGGCATAAGACTGTTGTGGTGTTGAGATGTGTGATAGTTGGTTACATGTGCAAGAAAGAGGAGAGAAGTGAAATTTAGTACTTTGAATAGTATGCTAATTATTATATGAGTGTTCAGTTAGTGAAAATGTAAACAGGACACTGATAGAAGGCTGGATAGGGTTTGACTGATTCCTAGCTGGGTGAAGTGGGTGGGATTGTCAAGTTACAACGTAGAAGAAACCCAGATGTAGAAGAAACCCAGATGAAAGAAAGAAAAAAGTAAGAACAGTTCAGTAGGTTTGTAAAGGAAGGACCAAAGTATGGATTGTAAACTATTTCATGACTGGTGGTAATGTGGTGGGTGGAGATTAGTTTATGATAGAGAATGTGGCATTAGGTGGGAATTTGGGGTAGGGTAGGGGAGCTGAGTAAGCCTAAGCATAGCAAGGGTGAACACAGCAGGATTATCCAATTGGGTACTTCAGTGAAATGTAGTTACTCCCCCTATAGATGGTTTTCCACCAAAAACAATCAATGAAGTAGAATGTTTAAGGTCACAAAGATAAGGTCTTTGAACTGTAACTACTTGAGGTGAGTCACAACATTTAATTTTATTGTTATGGGCTTTATTTGCTTTTCCAGGGAAAATTTTACAATGCTAGAGTGAAATACAGTAGAACCTCCATAGTTGACCACCTACCTAGGTTGATCTAATTTTCATAGACCGGACATGCACCACATGTACTCAATGAAAGACCAACCTCTCTATATTGACCACCTCTGTAAGCTGCATCTTGACCACTTGGACTGTGACACACAATATTAATTTGCCCTCTGTAACTTGGCCAGTTGAGTCCACTCTACACCAAGGGGTAGAAGGCATGGGCTTTGCCACTTAGTTGTATTATTTTTTCTTTAGTATAAGTTCTTTTTTCATGTTTTATTATTACCACGTGTTGGATTCAGCCTAATGTCCTATTGTTTATCATGTTTTGCTGAAGATTTTTTCAACGTGAAGGGCTGGTCTGAATTGTAGGTACATCCAACAATTACTGAAAAGTTTTACAGTTAATTGAGACGATGGCCCAATGGAAAGAACTCAAAGAGCTGACATTGAAGGAAAAGGTTGATCTTCTACATTTTCTGGAAAGCAGCAGCCAAAGAAAGATGGCAGAACATTTTGGTGTTAGCAAGACCACAGTTAGCAACATCAAAAAATGTAAACATGAGTACTTGGAGAGATACGGTAAGGAAAAAGGAGACCTACAGCAGAAAAGAAGGAAAACTTCCCTTGATGACATCAATAAAGCCACATTAAGCTGGTTCAAACAAATGAGGGCAATTAATTCCCAAATCTCTGGGCTAATGATCCAAGACGTTGCTAAAAAATTCACACAGGAATTTGGGGTTGCAGATTTTCAAGCATCAAGTGGTTGGCTTGAGAAATTTAAACTGTGACACAAGACCTCCCAGAAAGTCTTGTATGGTGAATCCAATGAAGTTCCAGTAGAAGTTGTGGAAGAGTTCATCGAAAAGTTCCCGGACTTTGCCAGAGGCTAAAAAGATGATGACATCTTTAACGCTGACAAGTGCAGACTCTTTTTCAAGGCGATGCCTAACAGGAACCTTGTCATGAAGGGTGACAAATGTAAGGGCAGAAAACTTTCCAAAGAATGTTTCACAGTTCTGCTTTATGCTAGCGCAGCTGGAGAAACTAAAGCAATTGATGTTTGGTAAATCGGCAAAGCCACGCACATTCAAGAACCTGAAGCTCAAAGACCTCCCCGTCAATTGGAGATCAAACAAATGTGCATGGATGACTGGTGCCCTATTTGAGGAGTGGGTAAGAGGTATTGACCTAGAAATGAAGAAGAAGAAACGGTCTATTCCACTGACAGTAGACAACTGTCCTGGCCACCCACAAATGAATCCTCTCACAAACATGACACTGAAATTTCTGCCTCCAAACATGACCTCAAAAATTCAACCTCTTGACCAAGGCATCATCAAAACATTTAAAATGCACTACTGAGCCCAGCTCCTGCAGTGGGTCATTACTAAAACATAAACCTGTGGTCCACCTGTGGAAGCAACTTCATCCACTGCATCAGTTAATGCTCTTGATGCTGTCCTCTGGATCAGTTCTGCTGGGCATAAAGTTCAGCCAGAAACAATACAGAAGTGTTTCAAGAAATATGAATTTATCACAACCCAAGAGCATGATGTTTTGACTCCATTAGACAGTCCATCTCCCATGGAAGAATTTGAAGGAGTAAATTTTGAAGGTTTTGTTGCAATGGATGATGAGGTGGCAACCTGTAATGAACCTGATCCAGAAGATATTTTCCAAGCGATATTGACTGAAGTACAGAACAGTGTAAAAGTGCATGAAGCAACTGATGAAGTGGAAGAAGCAAGTGAGGATGACACAGAAATTTCACAGACTCCAAAAGAAAAGGATGTCAGGCATTTGATAATGCAGATGAAGTCATTTGGTATGGAACAATGCCCAGGTGTGCTGAGTGGTGTAGCCACCGTTGAAAGTGTTTTCTCCACTTGCCTTTGCAATAAGAATAAGAAACAGACAAAGATTGACTCTTTTTTTCCAGAAAGAATTAAACCATGAGAAGACAGTAAAGGTACTGATTTTGTATGATACGGTATGTATGATTTTACTGTGTTTTGATTATGTATGATTTCGTATGACATTCTCTATTAAAAGCTGTACAAAAAAGTGAAGTACATGTACATATCAGTACAGCAGGCCTAGTTCCTTATGTTGACAACCTCCATATGTTGACTACTTTGTTACAGTCCCTTGGGTGGTCAACTTACAGAGGTTCTAGTGTATACTAAAGTGTTAATTTAGGTTCACTTTAAGTAGTATAAGGCTGTGGGTGTAGGTGGAGGTGGGGGTGTCACTTTAGCAGATTCAACACTACAGTACAGAACATACTGAAGCAGAAATGAGGGAAACAAACTATATCAGTAGTTTAATTTGATTCTTGGAAACTGCCTTACGTAGGTTTTAACTGTAACTATTTCTCCTTTTGTGCTTTGCAACTGGAGTAAAACAGCCACAGAAGTTACCTTGGCTGTGAGATTGTCTTAACTTTTGCGGTAGGAATCATCAGGGGATTCTATGTACTCAGTACACTGGAAGAGAAACAGATTAAAATAATTAGGATTGTTTGGTGGTTTACTGGAAAGATAAAGTACTATTCACCTATGCCCTGCTGCATCAAGTAGCGTTTGGCCAACATAAGTAATGCACTATATGTTACAGTTGTACATTTGTGCTTTACAGCCTTTGAACTGGAAAATAAGGCAGCTAACAGGAGATATGTCTAGGTATACAAGTTAGGGATTACTAAAATGGAGGCTCCCAGAATTTAGAAGGGCAGATGTAAAATAAAACAGATAACAATAGATATGTATTGGTATTCAGATTACTGAGATGGAGGTTTCCAGATTTTAGATGGACAGGTAGACCACCACCTATCTCAATGATTTCCCACTTTTTGCTACTCAATATACAGTCTGTAAATGTGACATTTAAGCACTTTAAAATAATCAGTGGAATTTTAACAAATATGAAAAACTAGGCCATGACCCAATTCTTTTCACAAAGAGAACTGTCTTATGACTACGCTAACCAGTAACTGTGCTGTTCAAAAAAAATTAAATCAGGTACTACAACTGAACCCTATTACAGAAACATGCTAATATATATGCTAGAAATTAGCAGCAGAAAAAAAAACACTTAACCAGATGGCAACACACTAAAAACTTACTAGCTGTAGCTGTGCAGTTCGTAAAGCAAAACGTTAGGTGCTTTCACTGAATCCTAGAGCAAAAAAACAGTATAAATCAAACATTTGTCAGACATTAACAGTAGAAAGACAACACTTTAGCCAGATTTTAGCACAATAGAAGCTCATTTGTGAATGTTTCTAGTATAAGGTTGAACTTAAGGATACAGTTACTCTAGTCATCAGCTCAGCACTTAACTATCATTACCTCTCTTACACTATCTGCCTTCAAAATGAACTCTACACTCCTGCTGTGCCTCAGTATCAGATATCTTTCCACCCCTGTTTATTGCTGTCAGTTTACCCCCTTCCCCTGTTCATAAACATTCCTTCAATATACAGCAGTTGCCTGTACCTATCTTGCTCATAGACAGCTTAGAATTCACATCCACATGCTACAAAAACTACTTCACTTTCATACTGCTCATTACCCTGAATGTAGACAGCAACCTGGATGTGTCTAAGTTATTAAGGAACGGGTAGTGACAATTATTAAGCAGCTATTACAGAAGACAGAAATTTCTTCTGAAAATATAGCTAGGGAGTGGGATAAAATTAAAGTGGAGTTTAAAAATAGGGTGGAAATAAAAGAAAGGGAGATATGGTTAAGAAGTAATAACAATCATTTAGAGGGGCTAACAAATGTTAAAGTATTGCAAACTAGGGGGAATCTCACATAAAACAAGAAGAAGAACAAGTGAAGAATGCAAAACAGAAAATAAGGGATTACCTCGATAATATGTATGAGTTTAGAAAGAATGTTGTTAAGCAACTTGTTTTTTGATAATAACTCTACAGAACAAAAACTTTTAGCATGACTCAGGCAACAGAAAGTAGAAAGGTCTGTCACCATGCTTAGGGAGCCTATAACAAGGAAGAAAACATGGGATCCTATAGAAGTATTAGAACCTGCAGAAGTATTAGAAATATTTTGGAAATGCTATGAAAGTCTGTACAAAGCAGAGAAAAATGCAAATCAAGAAAAGGTACAAACGGAAATGTTTAAGAAGAATTAAATATGCCAAGGTTAGATGTACAGGAGGCTCAATTACTAACAGTTAGGACAGGAGGTGATGAGATAAAAATGGTGATGTATAACCCATCTACAGGATAGTCTCCAGGAATAGACTGTATTCCTGTGGAAGTTTGGAAGCTAGGAGGGAAAAAACAGATAAAGATCTGGAAGATTTTGTTTAACACTACCTTAAGAAGAGGAGACACAGCAACATCCCGGAAAAAGTGGTGGTAGCTGTAATACAAAGATCCATCAGATTCAGCTTCATACAGACCCATTTCAATACTAAACCATGACTATAAAGTGTTTATATCTATAATGGCTAAAAGAATGGCAAAAGTGATGCCTAAACTGATAGATATGGATCAGTGTGGTTTTGGGGAGGGGAGGCAAACATTTGGCAACATTAACAGAAAAATGCTGGTCTACAGGGAAGAAGTATGTAAGAAAATATCACTGCTGTTGATGGCTCTTAAAGCAGAGAAAGCATTTGACAGAGTAAGCTGGGACTTTATGCGTAGGACAATGGGAGCATCTGCATTCACTGATAAAATTATAAGGTTGATTAGGAGGACATATGAGGGATCAGAGGTGAAAATTAAAGTGGGTGGGGTCCTCTCTAGTAATCAGTAAAAGCCAAAATAGGACCAACACAGAGGTAAACTGTTGGAATGCAGAGGAAAGTCCAAACAACAAGTGAGCAGTTCCAAATAACGGTCACGCTGAGTCAGTAAGATCAAATTTATTAAAGAATCTACAAATCCCTTCTTCAGTGTGTACACCAGCTTTAAAATCAAAGCTTCATTTAAATAATTCAAGGAAATGACACAACCCAATCAGAAAACATATCAAATGAATCAATTAAAACTTAGTCACTCTGCAGCATACATAAAAGTACATAAAAAGAATTCTCATGCAGATTATATTTATAAATCCATTTACAAAATAATACTCTAACAGATCTAGAAACCTTTTAAAAACATTTTAAGATAAGTTTGCCTTTTCTTTAATATAGGCTTAATACTAACAGCTGTATTTAGACCAAGTTTATGATCTGCACCTAATCGCGTAATCCACTCATATTCACAGACATCCAGAGTGTTATTCAGATCACCACCCCTCCCATTCCTGAACTTAACATTCATTACCCTATAAAGAAAATTATGCTCTCAGCCTCTTCTCCAATGTCTGGCCAGAGCATTTGCATTCATATTCCTTCGTATTTCAGACTTGTGCTCAATTATCCTGTCCTTAAGTTTCCTATTACACTTAGCTATATAAAAAGCAGAACATTTTGTGCACCTTGCTAAGTATATAATAACACTAGTATTACATGCAGCATATCCATTGAACACAAACTCTTTGTCAGTAAAGGGCTGTGTGAAAATATAACTTGCCCCAAGTTTTTACAACATGTACAACTAAAACAGGGAAATGTACCCTTCTTATTACATCTTTACTGTGAGGTATGGCTCCTTACATCTTTATATCTATAAATGAGTTTTTAAGTTTGAGCAATTGCCGTATGTAAAATAAGGTTTATCACCTACAATCTTTTTAACTTCGGGCATAGCCATTAGAATGTCCCAGTTCTTCTCTATAATATGTTTTACTCCATTAAATCTTCTATTATACATAGTGACATACTTTAGATTTTCCTTTTTCTTTCTGGCTCCAATAAGGCTATCTCCATCAATACAATGAACTGAAAAGTATGGTTTGGCGTTATCTTGCCTCATACTCATAACATCACTTTTCATTTGTTGCAACAGCCCCATATCACACCCTTGCTCTTTAAACTCATCAATCATTCCTTCTATTTGGTTAGTACATTGAGCATTGTCTGTATTAAGATGACAGGCTCTTAACATTTGGCTCTTCACTATGCCTTTATTGGATTGGATTGTGTCATTTCCTTGAATTATTTAAATTAAGTTTTGGTTTTAAAGCTGGTATACACACTGAAGAAGGGATTTTTTTCCTGAAAGCTTTGTGGAATCTTTAATAAATTTGATTTTACTGACTCAGCGTGTCTGTTATTTGGAACTGCTCGCTTGTCCTCTCTGAAAATCTCTGCTTGAGCAGAGGAACCAAGCAGGGGTGTCTTCTCTCCTCTACGTTACTTGCATTATATTTAGAACCATTGTCAAAGAAAATAAGGGGCTCAGAAATTCAAGGATATAATTGTTTTTGTAATCAAGAAAGCTGGCTCTATTTGCAGACAACATTATTTTACACCTGACAAAACCAGAAAGGATCATTACAATGCTGTAGAACATATTGAGACAGTTTCAAATATTTTCAGGATACAAAATAAATGAAGCTAAAATAACGGCAATAGCGGTAAATTATGTACCCACATACGAATTGGTTCAACAATATCCACACTTATGGGGACATGATAAAATGAAGTATTTAGGACTATAGATTAAAATGATTCTGGTGTGGCAACTAAGGATATGTGGGAAGAGACTAACCAAAAGATAATACAAAAACTGATAAAATGGAAGCTCTGTTATATGGACATTGTTAGTAAGATACAAGCAGCTATTATATTTTTAGTCCCTTTAGTTTTATACACGTCAGGCATATTTTTATAAACCAGAGGAGAAGCTGTAGATAGCAATTAATAACAAGCTGAAGGATTTTATCTGGGAGGGGAAGACAGCACGTGTAAAGTGGCATAAACTTATTCTTCCAATAGAACAGGATGGATTTGGATTACCCAATTTAAAGGGGTATTTCAGGAGCAACACAATTAAGGCTATACATAGCACAGGCAAAAAATGATAATTCAAAGTGGAAAGAGATGATGATGAAACAGGGGGTAACTCAAGAAACATGCAGAGACTGGAATTTTGGATGCATACCTTTAAGGAGAATAACAATAATCATACAGAATATTATATTCATAAATTAACAGAAAGTATTCTAAGAACTAAGCCAACAAGGGAATGGAGAATGAAGATTGTGCCAATAGGGATGACTGCAATTAGGGATACAGACAACAGGCAAGAGGGGGCTGGAATTTATTGGAGAAAACTGGCAAAAGAACCGATGTATTGGGAGGAAATAGCTAGAGATGGGAAGATGCCTAAAACTTATTTGGACTGCAGGACAGAGATTGCCTTGGGTCTATATTACCTTATCAAAATTGCTGAACATCGAACGCCATTTCATTGATCACTAAATATCGAACTACCATTTATGCGAACGTCCAATAAAGCGATTTTTTTCCTAGGGAAAAAAAATAATTTGGCCATTGTGAATTTGCCCTCTTCCCCACTGTAGTGTGAATTCAGAGTTGGTATATTTAGTTGGGGGGGGGGGGGCGAAGCCTCCCACTTTGCAATGTTTGTAGTGGTGTGTCGTTTCTGGTTGGTCAAGCAAAAATCACTGAATTGGACATTCGCATAAATGGTAGTTCGATGTTTATTGGTCGATGAAATGGTGTTTGATGTTTAGCCATTTTGATTAGGTAATATAGACCCAATTGCCTTCCCTATCAAGATTGATATCAGAATATAGGCAAAGAGAAAGAAATAGAGAGGTCCTAAATGACAGACCAGCACTGGTACAATTTTTAGTAAAATTTAAAACTTTAGCTTAACTTTACTGTGTTGTTTCTTTTGGATGAGAACTCTGCTGTTTTTATCGTTTGAAGTGGAATTTATTAAAGAAGTTCTTTTTACGCTATTGATTGGAGGTCATTTGTGGATCCTTCCTTTGCCAGAGTGGTTCTTGGTTGCAGTTTATTCTAATTTATTGTTTTATGGTTAATTTTCATTTATATAAATGTATGATTGCCTATGTCATACATAATAATTTAATAAAAATGTTTCTTGTTTAAAAAATGTGTCTAAGGTAGTAAGGAAATCATTCTATGTTGCTCAGGTTATAAAAAGGGGTATGGCATCTAGGACCAAGGAAGTCATTGAGTACAAGTAGAAGTTGAATCAAACAACAACTCCACGGCTAAATTAAACGTACACAAGAATGGAACAGCAAAAGCCGTTCAATGTGTAAACGCATTAAAACTATAATACTTTAATCAATATACTTTAAAAACTGTTCTCTCCAATGAGAAATAAAAAGCTGGTAAAAAGTCCCTTGAAGTTTGTAGTACGATACGCACTTTTGGTAAACCTTCAGATTGTCTATTAATTTAGGTGTGGAGGTGTTGTTTGATTCAACTTCACTTGATTTTTCTGCATACAACAGCCTTAGCAGTGGGAAGTATATATATTTTTAATTATTGAGTACAATGCCCCCTTCAGTATGTACATGTCCAGGTACATGCAACAACTGGAACATCCACACAAGTTCCTCACAAAAAGAATACAGGGCATTAATAACATGTCCTATGCTGATCGCCTCAAAGTCTTATCCATGTACTCGGTCTCTTAAAGACTATTAAGGGGTGATCTAAGTCTGGCATACAAAGCATTCCGGGCTCCCACTCTGATGGACTGCATGCATATCTGCAAATCAAATAAAATCAGAACTAGCTGATCCAGGGACTTAAACCATTCTTGCGACATAAACATAAATATGATACACAGGAGGACAGGTGTGAGTCTTACAGAAAACTCATTCTCTAGATCTGGCTTCCCATCCACATGAAACAAAGTTCTTCCCTAACACTATTCAAGCACAACTTGGACCAGTGGATGGAAAATGGAAAATTCATCACTGGTCTGTCACCTGTGTCTCTGCTGTATACACACATGCCCTAGCTTACTTGCACATACTCCTAAAAATAACCTCTAGGGCACCAAATGTGCTGGATACATTTGATATGCATGGGTAGGCTTGAAAAGACCCTTGTGGTCATTATCCTTGTATATACCTATGAACCTATAATAACAGTGGAGTAGCCACCAAATTTGCCAGTTACCTTTCTTAGAAATAACCAACACTGGCAACCTTCCTTTGCCTCTTCTGGAAAGCTATTAAAAATGTACAGGGTCTATCACTGATTCTCCAACATCCACCTCACTTTTCTCCAAAGGAATAATAAAGACTTCTTTATGGTGATAAACACATAAAACAATCAGAACTCTGACAATCTAGTCTAATTTACTCAATTCTCAATTACACACCCTCATTTCAGTTTAAAACTATCTCTAAAATTAACAAGAATTTATCTTCCAAAACTACCATACTTCATCCACCCTTATTAAAAATAGTTGCTCCCCTATAGCCAAAACTTTGGCCCATATCTTTAACCTCTCCTTCACATAAGGTACCCACCAACCCCATTTCAAGCATCCCTTCATTATCATACCAAAAGTACAGAATCCCCTAGCCCATCAAAAATTTGGCCTTACATCTAACCTTTGCCCACTTACAGAATTCTTTGAAAAACTTGTTTACACCCAACTTAATGAGCATATTAATCAATATGGTAGCCTCACATATCACCAAAAAGGCTTTAAGGCAGGATTTAGCACAAAAGCTACACTCTACAAAATAACAGACATAGTTTATAACAACATGAATAATGGACTCCTTACTGCTGGCTTCTTCATATATTAACACCTGCCTTTAGTACAGTCAACCATGGCACCTTCATTAAAATCTCAAAGTCTTAAACTTTGGCTCAGGAGTTAAACTGGTTTACAAGTTATCTTTATAACAGAGCCTTCCAAGTTGTCATTGGTAGCTACATCTCATATACAGCTTATTTAACTTTTGGTGTCTCTCAGGGCTCTGTGTTAGGACCTATCTTTTTTCTCTGTACTTAAATAACCTCTATTTTGACCTTCCCTCACTCAATAGTACAATGTACACAGATTATATTCTTCTTCTAGGCCATGACAGATCTCCTACTGCAGTACAAAAAAAACTATAACCTAAAGCTAAAGAAATAATTCCAATTTAGCACAACAGACCCACCATGGCTACTGTAGTTCACAGATCTACCAACATAGGTACTGCAGTCTTTTTATAGACCTATTTAGACCTAGCTCTATCCTTCCAACAGCACTCAGAACATAAAGCGAAAAAGTCCCTTCACAAGTCAAACTCTTCTACAGAGAAAGTAACCACCACACTCCAGAATCAAGTTATCCTACAGCTGAACATGTTCTACTCCCAAAACTGGAGTATTCCCTCCCAACTTGTCCCTAATTTCTCCTCAAACACCTCCTTATTCAATCTACAGTAAATAAAATATACAGATGTCTGATTCCAGAACTCATCACTGCTTATGCCTAGAAAAAGTTAACGGTCTCCTTGTGACTATAATAACTACGTACCTAGTCTTCTCACTTCTTTTCAAACTTACTTTCAAAGAAGGTATCCCAGCTGTACTCCACACTACCACTGGAAACCTCATCTTATGTACTACTAGAGACCCAGTGAGGAAATTATCTCCCTTACTATACTCCATTTCACAACTGCCATTGAAGAAAATGGATTCTTAAACCCTGTCCCAGCCTGTTAAAATTACTACCTGTTGAATTCAGAAAGGAACAATCCCAATCCAACTTTAAAAGATGACTTTGATGATAATTATAAATGCATTGATCTGTTTTTTTCAGAAGGATTACATTTTTTTTTAGATTTTTCTGCCTGATAAATGAAAACCTTCAGCTCCATTCTCTGTCAATTGGCAGATTCGTTTTGAAAATATGATGGTGACAGCCAAGCAAGACAGAACATCATTTAGACAGCCATAAGATGGGGTTAGGTTTTTGTTTTTTTTTGTATCCCATGCTCCACTGTGCATTCCCCAAGACATCAAAAGGGTTCGGAATGCAATGCCTTTTAGTGAGAGATTGCCTTTTCTAATTGAGGGATTTGTCCCTCCATCATTGCTGTTATTTACATGTACTAAATCTATAACTATCGTACCCTAGAGTCTGAGGCACCACTTTTAATGCTGCAGTTTTGAATTATCATGCATTCATGGCTTGGTGCATTTTTTCTTTCTCATCTGTAGGATTATCAGTTTTTTTTTTACTGTTATTATTTTTCTTTGTTTTTATTTTTCAATACTTTGCCATTTTGAATGATGTATATGTTTTCCTGTTTTGTTTCTCAGCTCTTTTCCTTGATTGTATTCATCCCTGTATTTTGTCACATATTGCAATATTTCTTCATGCATTTGCAGAGATTATTAGTTTAGTAGTCACATGTAATTTTTTATGGTGACATGTTGTGTATAGTTGTTTGTTTTCATTACTACTCTGCTGTGTTGGTGTTATGTTGGTTGTTGTTGTCATCCTGGCTGATTGCTGAAATTGTTTTTATATTTCCATTAGTGAATTAGAATTAATGATCTTAGCTATGTGATTTTATATGCTTTGTTTAGGTGGGAGTATCTTTTTTATCTCTCAGTACTTTGCAGTTTAGCTTTTTTCTGGGTTTGGTAAGCCCATTGTTTTTACTCAGGGAAGTAAATGGTACATACTTTTATGTTAAATTAGGATCTATTACTACTTTTGAAGTTTTGTTTAACTGTATGTCATGTTTTTGAAAGTTTAGTTGTTTTTTTTTTCTTTTTTGTTTACTGTGTATTTTACACTGTGTTTTAATGGTACATACTTTTATGTTATATTAGTATCTGTTACTATTTTTGAAGTTTTGTTTAATTGTATGTCATGTTTTTGAAAGTTTAGTTGTTTTTTTTTTCTTTTTTGTTTACTGTGTATTTTACCTTGCGTTTTAACACTGCAGTCTACAGAGCCTGTTTTCCATTAGAGGAACTTTTTTCCCATTATAGTCTACAGGGATTAACGATCTGGTTTGGTTTGCTTATTAATGTTTGGATGATGTAATCAACCTGTTGTTTAGTCATTTACACTTGTCTGACTTGGTGTGCACTCGAGGACTTTAGCACAACAGATCTATCTGTCAAGAACTGCTTTCTTTAAATTCTTGCAAATTCATATTCATTACTTCAGTAATGCTATCAACTTCAGCCTCTTTTTCCCCTTCTTTTGCCTCCACTCTTTCTCAGTATCAGTGTCTTCTCTACTGAATTTTACAGTGAACTGTGTATGTGTTTATTTACTTTAATTATTTATTGACATTTGGTGACGTGGAAAGTCTGACTGGGTCAAAAACCCATATTCAGTGGAGGCCCGGGGAGAGAAGCTCGAGTAATCTTTAATAATAACTTTTAACATAGTAAAAATAAATTACATGTACATAAAGTAAAATGTATGTAGAATTGCAAAAAATTGTTACAATAACTTGTACATGAGTTACAATGGAGGTGCTGAAATAGCACTTACAGTAAGAGTTGTGATCTGTTTACCAAAATATAAATGAAAGACGTATGTAAAAGATACATTCACTGGTAGATTATAAGCAGATTCAAGAATAAGTAATGTAATAAATGTTTTACAGTAATTGGAGGTTTATATTGAAGGACATTAATAGTGGTAATGAGGTGGGGGGTTAGAGGAGAAAATAAGGATAAGACTTTGGATGTTTGAGAGATGAGTTAAGCAGTAAGTAAGCAGGAAAGAAGGACAAATGGGGAAGAGGGATTTTAAGATAAGAGGTAGTGGGGGCGTAGCGAGGGATAAGAAGTATGTATGAGGTAGTTGTAGGCGAGCGAGTAATAACAAAGAAAAGGGGCATAAGTGGATGACAGAATGAATGTTTGGGAGAAAGATGATTATGAGAGGTTAAGCGGGAGAGGTGTGGGCTATATATTTGTTTTAGAGCATAGGCAGGTGTGTGAGTTAAGAAGGTATTTTTTTAGTGTAATCTTGAATTTCTTGGAATTATCTATACTAGTAATTTGTGCTGGTAAAGCGTTCTATAGTTTAGCTATAGCACAGAAATAAAGACAATGGCTGTGTCTTCTATTAGGTTTGTGTACACTTAGTTGTTTTGTCTAATGAACGGAGAGTTCTGGTAGGAATGTAGCTATACAGAATAGATTTTAGGGTGGGGACAGGAATCTGGTTTGTATATTATTTTATATGCCATAGACAGCTGCAGATAGTCATGATGGTGTGAGAATTCAAGCCAGTTTAGCTCTGTAAGAGCTTTGCAGTGGTGGGAGCAGTATGATAAGCCTGTGCAAATTTGGTGATGCAGTAGCAGGACTGAAGTTTATTTTTAGGGACAAGTGCAGGTTGGCGAAAATAGGAGCTCCATATAATAGAGAGGGGATCAAGTAGGTATTGGCTAATATTTTTTTGGTAGAAGGAACCATGAAGTTTTTGTGTCTGTACAGTGTCCCAAGTTTGAAGTGTTTTTCTTTTTTAATAGCACTGTGTATGTGTTCTTCAAATGGGAGTTTATTGTCTGTGGTGATACCTAGCAGCTTAGCATGTGTTACAGGTTCAACCTCTGTTTTGTTTTTGGAGTAAATTTTAAATTCAGATGAGAATGTTTTGGGAGTAAAAAGTAGAAGTTTTGTTTTGTTGGGGTTAAGAAGTAATTGTGCTTCATTTAGCCAAGATTCTATTGAGGTAAAGGCATTTTGTGTTATTTTCAGAACATCTGGTATGTTGTTAGATGAGGAGATGATGGTGGAATCGTTGGCATACTGGACTAATGTGCTATGCACGGAGGAGGTGTGTAGGTTATTGATGAAGATATTGAACAAGAGGGTTCAAGTATAGACCCCTGTGAGACTCCTGTTTTGCTTGTCTGGTACTGTGATAGGTAACCTTGCCATTTAATACATTGTTGTCTATTGGTTATACAGCTGTTAAACCATTGTTGGTAGGGTTGTGAACATCTTATTGAAGAAGGTTGCTGCAGATGTTTGTCATGTGATACTGTATCAAAGGCCTTTGACAGATCTAGTAGTATTACGTGGGTAACTGTCCGGAGTCCCTAGCGTTGTTTACTATATCAGTAAGGGAGATGAGGGTGGTTGTTGTGCTGTGTGCAGGCCTAAATCCATGTTAAGTGGGTGTAAGAAGGTTGTTGTGGATAAGGTAGTTTAGTAATTGCAAGTGCATATACTTTTCAAGCAGTTTTGATAGAGAGGATAATATAGAGATAGGTCTGTAGTTTGTTAGTTCATTTGATTTACCGCTTTTGTGAAGAGGGGTTATTATAGATTTCTTCCAAAGGTTTGGAACTTGGGATTCACTGAAGGATCGATTGATAAGTATGCTGACAGGATAAGCAATAGATTCAGCAGCAAGTTTTAAGTATTCTGATGGGAGATTATCACAGGAGGAAAATGAAGCTTTTAGTTTGTGAAGAAGTTTACATATTAACAGTGATCCACTCATGTTTGGAGATGCTTGAAAGAAACAAGCAGTGATTTTAAGGTAGCCTGTAACAGTGATTCTTTGAGACTTTAAGAGATAGAAAATGGAACATAAATATACTGTGTACTACAGAAAATTAGGCTTAAGGTAAATTTTTAAATATGCTAAGTATAGTTTAGGTGATTGTAGAACACGAAGGTCAGTAATTCTAGTATATAAAACAGATGGGAGTGAGGGGAGAAGTTATACTTACTGTAAATACAATAAACGAAAGTTCAGAAGACGGCTAACTCTAAGAGACAGTCTCAAGGCTAGAAGGTGGTCAAGAGAGCTGTTGGAGTAATGGGGAGAGCAGCTGCAGGTAATGGTGATTTGCAAGAGCCATTTATTTAAGCAGAGCTGCAGAGGAATTTAACAGTAAGAATACATAGCTAAGACATACTTTATTTGTTACTCCGATGTGGTATCTGCAGGATTCCCATCTGTTAGGAAGTTTTCTCTGTAGCAGCAGTTCGGGAGCCTTGGGTAGCTGTACTAGGTGATGTGTTGTTTATTTGAAGCAAAGGGCAGTTTAAGTAGGCAAATTAACCCTTATAGAGAATGAGATGGTGGAATTAAATTCAAAGTACAGGATACATAGCTAAACAGATATAAATAATTACAAAAGGAGACCGAAGAGACAGGAGAGATGGTTAGAACAGAGAGGAAACAGAGGAAGGCAAGAAATATATACAAAGTTATTTTAGTAAGTAATATAGTTAAGTAGTGGTGTAGAACAGGCAGGATGTAGATATATGCAATTAAACTTACAATAAAGTAATTAGCAGAGCAGAAAAAAAATACATTTATTTGGTTATGGTGTGTATGCCTTGTTAGCAGAACACACAGCCGGTAAATAGAACACAATTATGTTTTAGGGAATTCAACATCAGTTACAGTGATTTTAAAAGAAAAGTAACTCTGTGCTACAAAGAAAAAATCACAGCTTTAGCTCATATCAGCAACTGTAAGCTTTCTTCATTTATACAGAGAAAAGTGGTGAAAAAACAAAGGATATACTTGACTAGCCAAGAAGTATTGACTGATTTGATCTTCTGTAGACCACTGAATTCTCAAAAGTCTTCCTTTCTTCCATAGAAACATAGTTCAGAAACATTGATTTTCCACTGCATAGCCTTACTTATATTCCAAATCTCGCAGTCAGGTGTAACTATTAGGAAAAGCATAGCTTTGACTATATAGGCCTTGTTGACAATGTTATGATCCAAATTTGTCATCATCTTCTAATTTCATGTCTGCAATCAGCATTTGCAGATATCTTTGCACCCATACACTTTGTACCCAGTCTGTCACTGTCTCCATGTCTTCCCCATCTACATGCAGATAACTGATATGACTAGATGAATAATTATATATATATATATATATATATATATGTATATATATATATATATATATATATATATATTTGATGGTGAACAACAAATCAACGTTTGTGCTTTCTACTTTCACTTTCATCAACAGACTCTTGAACTCTTCCCTGCTCTCATCTATGACAGTGGTTATCATCTGCATATCTGAAGCTGTTAATATTTCTCCTAGCAGTTTTGATTTCAGCACCTGATTCAGCAAAACCAGCATTTTTAACGACATATACATAAAGTGAATAAATAAGGTAACAGTTTACAGCCTAGTGGCATTCATTTCTCAGTTTTGAACTGGTCAATTATTCCATTTTTAGTTCTGTTGTTTCTTTTTCTGCATATAGATTCCTCATGAGACAAATATGGTTATCCAGTGTCTGAATTTCTCTAAGGACTTTTCACAGTTTGCTGTCCAATTTGCTATGGTAAACACAATCAAAGGCTTTAGAGTAGTCAATAAAACAGAAGTAATTATTTTTTTCTGGAAATCCTTTGTTTTCTTTATTATCTAGCAGATGCTGAGAATTTGATCTCTAGCAAAACCGCCTCTTCTAAAATCAGCTTGCACATGTACCAGTTCTCAGTCCATATATTACTACAGTCTAAATGCCAGGATTTTGAGGATTACCTTGCCTTCACAGGAAACAAATGCAGCCACACCTCTCAACCTCTTAGTGCAAGAAATCTGGACAAAGTCTAAAATAATGGGGGGGGGGGGCAAAGGCCAAAAAACAGGGACAGATTTTAAATATTGCTCTTATAAATTTAGAAAGTTGCTTCATTATCAGGATTTGTACTAGCACACATTTCCTGAAAGATATTAAGTCTGAAACTCAAATGTATGCCATTATTTAGTGACTTCTTCAATCCATATTTATTTGCCATCAAACCACAAATTTTATGAGGATTAGATCAAAAATATGAGGCAAAAATTTGGACATTCTGTGAAAATCTATACAGTTGAGAGCTATGAATGCAACTGTTTGACAATTTGAGCATGCTTTACCTTTTTTGGAACTGGAATATAAATGAGCCCTTTCCAATCTAATAGCCAATGGGTTATTTTTTCCAAAGTTGCTATCATATTCCAAGGAGCACTATAACAGCATCATTTTACAGGATTTTAAACAATCCAACTGGCATTCTATCCCATCCTAGGATCCATTTAATTTCATTCATATCAATGATGTTAGGGAACTTCATATGTATTTCTCTATTTTCCTGACACCAATTCTTAACATCTACTGCTTCTGTTAGTTCCCTCTGACCTTTGTCTTTTATCATGCCCATTTTTACCTGGAAGTTTCTCTTAATTACACTAATCTTCTCGAACAGATTTCTTGTCTTTCCCAACCTATTGCATTCTTCAAATTCTTTCAGCTACTAATTTAAATACATCTCCTTACCTCAGTTTACTATTATATGAAACTTGGCATTCAGTTTTATACATTTTTCTTATTTGCATTGCTGTTTGCTCTCCTTCTTTCCTCAGGCAAATCTAAAGCCTCCATAGACAGCTATTTTGCTTTCTTAATCTTCTTTCTACTTGGAATATTTTTGATGCAACTTTCTATACAATCTCATTCACTTTTGTCAATAGATCTTCAGGTGCTCTATTTATTTATTTACTTATTTATCCATCCTTTGTTGAACTGTTAGTCTCACTAGGCTAGTGACCACTTTTTAGGAGAGACCCAAGATGGTATTAATACTACTGGGGAAATTTGGCCAGGAAATCAGGGAAGCCTCCCACACTCTCTTCGATAGGTGCCATGGAATCTTTTATATCCACCTGAAATGGGATCTCAGTTTAATGTTTCATCCAGTGGATGAGACACTCAGAAGTGCAGCACTCCCCTTATGTGAAGATGATGGGAGCAATTTTCATGACCAAGGTGTTTTGCTGATGAGCTGTTATCAGCAGTCCATCTACCTGGTATGAGAAAAGAAGCCACAGCCTTCTGCACGAAAGATGAGTGTGTATGCCACCTCTTGCAACAGTGACACTGCCAATATCCACTAGGTGTAATTCCTTAAATCTATAACTTCATCTCCACTACATATTCACTTATAATATTGCTGAGCTCGTATCTCACTGGGCTAGATGGTTTTCCCATTTTCTTTAACTTACTTCTAAATGTTGCAATATGAACCCGATGGTCTAAACCACAGCCAGTTCTAGATCTTATTTTTGCTAACTATACAGAAATCTTGTATTTCTGACTGCAAAGTGTCTAGTTAATGTAACTTAGGGATTGGCCGTCTGTTGTTAACCAAGTGGAAAGCTCTCTCTTAGGTCTTTGCAAGTGTCTGCTGTGAACAGTGAATTATGTTGGCAGAGTTTTACTAGTCTATGTACAGCTTCATTTTGTATTCCAAGCTCAAACGTGCTTGTTACTCCAGTTCTATTTTGACTACTAGTCTTAACATTCCTATCATGTATGACAAATACAATATCTTTTTTTACACTTTCTGCTGTTGCTGTCTGTCAATCATCATTCCTTACCAACCTATCAGCCCGTTCATTCCCCAACACTGGTCCAAGGTTCAACGAGGAATGGCCATCATCTAGGTGGTACAAGATTTTGCTGGTAAGCCCTTCTCCCATACCCACCAGGAACAAGCACCAGGGAGGAAATGTACAATGGTCTGATTATGGAGACCAGCCCCTCATTTTGGCAAGGAAAGTTCCTTCTAAGCAGTTCAGCTCTTCCCCCTGAAACACTTAGTGATGTTTTCCCCAGTCTACACAAGGGGAACTGTACCACCTTGTGTGCTTGCAAGTGCACTTTTCCCTTTCTACTCCCCTCATCAAGATAGGCAAGAAGGCCATGTGTCTTCACTCCTCCCCCTCCCTGCCAGGTTCCTTCAATGCCGGATCTGTTATTCAAACCCAGTTCAAATGGGATGTAGACAGGACTCCATCCCTGTGCACCATGCAGTCATATTCTATATAATATTTTTTGGGGTGTTATGTCCAAAAGATGATGCAGATGGTCATAAAACTGGTTGTCATCCTCCTCTTCAGTATCTGTACATTGAGCACAAACCTGTACCACTGTAATGTTGAATGGCTTACCTTCTAGTCTGATTAAGACTATTCTATCGTTTTGTGTGGTAACTATGCACTGACTTTGATACCCTTTTACTAACTATAAGGGCTACTTCCCTTTTTCTGCAATATACATGTCCACAGTAGAATATCAAATTGTACATATTCTTTATATTCAAGCTTTGCAATAAATATAAGCAATAATGCCCAAAAGGCTGTGCATTATAGGGAAACAAAAGACTACCCAGTAGTATTTGGAGGCCTGAAGCTGCAAGCTGCTGTGTTTTATTTTAAAGGTGTTTTTGCTTGTCTCTTGGTAGTCTTTAGAAATAGAAGTCATATTCCTTATTTATTTATCGTGGGATATTTCAAATATTATAGTTTTAGAAACAGCTGGATAACAGTGACTGCATATCAGCAAAATGTGTGTGTGTGTGTGTGGGGGGGGGCACAAACAGTATGAATCAAGGATGTGCGAGTCAACAACAGCTCGTCAGCAAAACACCTTGGTCATGAAAAGTGCTCCCATCATCTTCTCATAATTAGGGCCCATATACTTTCCTAACTCATGTGATGCAGGTATGCCACTACAAACTAATATTCTCACTAACAAAAGAGGCAGATAATTAATTCTGTTTAATGGAATCGCATACAGAGGCTGTCAAAGTTTACACATGTCTTCTTTAGCATAAATCACCCATACACCTTCTCTCTACACTGTTGATCAAAAATATTGCCTGCAATGGCAACAAGCCTCTCAATGCAATGCCTCAGGGCACTTTGATGCTCTACAGTAATGCCCACATTGCTGGTATTTGTACATTATTATTACATTGCTGTTGATTAAGTGACCAACAAACAAACAAGTACATGCATACCTACATCCATACATTAACAAGACACACAACATTTTGTTTGAACAAGGTTAAAAAAAAAGGTACATCATACATTTAAAAGGCAATTACAATGCAGTTAGAATTAAGTTGCATGTTAGTAAACTAGGAAAAAAGAGGTATCTAGCAAAGACAGCATTGTTTAACTAAGCTTTTGAGAATGCAATTTGCAAATTACACAACTACCTTGCAACAGATTTAAAACACACAAACCATAAATTGTTCCACTTGCAATAAGGAATCACTCCAGCCATTGCAAAAACATTAAAAGAATAATCACAGGAAAGAGCTCTCTCTCTCACACACACACACACACACACACACAAGAACTGACCCACCAAGTCATTTACAATAAATAGTCACAATAATATCCCATATCAATGCGACAAAAAAAGTTCTGAAAAGCTTTGTTATGGCACAAATCTTCCACAGAAAAGAAATGCTACAATTTGTTTAGCCTCCAATTATTTAATAACTGGCATAAAGGTATTCAATGTTATTTTAAGAACTGTATGACGTGACACCTTACAGAATAAGATACAAAAACAAAGACAGCATGCTGTTAAAATTAGGACTATAAACTTACATACAAAGCAGAGAGAAAACCATAGCCAAGTATTGGAATACCATTTCAAGCACTTTGCTCAATGTAGCTATAGCCTTCAAATCTGCTTCTAGCAAACTGGCAAATTAAACAAACAGCATGCTCAACAGGCATACCATGTGCCTCAAGAATGGCTGGATTTGCTGAAAGGACAAACATTACCTGAAGAATAACCAAGGAAAGTTGTAAATTGATGTATGGATGATGAAAAACATTCTGTTCTCCAAAGAAGTGACCTATGAACTATAAAATTAAAGTGTATAAAAGTGTGCTGCACTCCTACTTCACAGTAAGAGTAGTACAGTATAACAATGGAACATATTACCAATATAGTATTTTTCTCTCATACGAGGGCCAAGTCACTTGAGAAAAATGAGAATGAACACATTTCAAGGTGTATCAGCAAAGGCCAAAAAGAAAAGAAAAAAAACATTTTCATACAGAATGAAAACAGCAGCTAATGTACCAGACTAAAAATCACTTTATAGAGTTTACAAATAATCTACATACCCATCCAGGGGTCCCACATGTCTGGTTTAATTAGGGCCATCGTATATCCAACATTCATACCAGATGAAAAGGCTTGAATAATTTCTCTCAGTGGGTGAAAATAATGCTGCTAAATCACTGACACAATGTTGACCCATGTGGCTGACACTATTTTCCAAGACCTTAACAGAAGCCTCCACAGCTACAGCATCAGAAAGCCTTAGCCCATCTATAATTAGAACAACAAAAAAAGGAAAAACAATTGGTTAAAAAATGAAATGGTTATAAAGCTGAAACACAAATGTAGTTTTAATGCTTAAATTAACAAGTTTTATTTCAGATTGGTGATACTTGCAAAATAAAACATCTTCTGATACAATTAGTGCATATATGTTTACGACAATCCAACAAAAAAAAAACTTAACTATGTATGATACAAGGATAAAACACTTGGTAAATGTTTCATATAACACAACTTAATCTATTAATAGTTGCAGTGCTGTAACTATTCTATTATTAATTACAGTGCTGCTTAAAGTAGCAGCAAAAACCATGTCTTACCACCTAAACTGCAAAGTTTTAATTACATTATGAATTCTCTCCAAGCTGAAAAATATGCTTACTTTTTTATCATCCAGTACTACTCCTCTGCATGACAAAGCATAAAAATATAATATTGTCCACACATTATGTTCTAAATCTTTCTGTGGTTAAACATAAATTATTTCACATTCTTCATGAAAAATGTACACTGTTGTGTGGAAAAAAATTGTCAGTTTAAACCCAAACTGTTAAAAACTCCAGAAAAAAATCCACAGTTGTTAGAATTGAACACACACACACACACACACACACACACACACATCTATCTCTCTGTATGAGTGAACTTGTAAAAGTTGAAAGTGAATCTTACTGACTGAAATCATTGACAGCAATTTCAATGACACAGAGATCATTGGCAAGCGCTGTCAACTACAGAAAAAGTCAACCTATACTAAAACATAGCACACTCACACCCTCTGCTACAACTCTGAGATTAAACAACAGTGGAAGAACATGACAACTCATTAAACTCCACTGTCTGACAATCTCACACTAAGTCTGATCCCAAAACATTTACCATTTGACACATTGTGAATCATGAAAATCAGTCATTCAATTCACAATTCAACCAAAAAACCCCTATATTGCAGTCTTGGAGTTGGTATATATAATTAGCAAGGAAGGTGTAAGCTCTCCTGAAAAAAAAACACATTTTATTTTTCTTTACATTTTTGTGACTCAAATGTATTGTGTATATGAATCTTTGTGACTCAAACAGTTCTAAGTATATGACAGCCATTGGAAGTTTTGATACTTCGAGCATGTCACAGATATATATATTTTAGGCTGGCCACAGTGGTGCAGTAGTCAGCATTGTCTCCTCACAGCAAGAGGTCCTCCGGTTTGATTCTCGGCTGGGGTGCCTTCGGTGTAGAGTCTGCATGTCCTCCCTATGGTCACGTGGCTTTCATCCAGGTGCTCCAGTTTCCTCCCACATTCCAAAGACATGCAGTAGGTGGATTGGACACTCTAAAATGGCTGTAGGTAAGAGTGTGCATGTGAGTGAGTGGTAAGAAAGAACTACTGCATTATGGCTAGCCACCCAGTGGTGTAAACCATGGATCGAGATGACTGTCACTGTTGAAGTGACACCCTGACCCCATGTGCAAAAGGGGTTGAGGCTGGATGGATATATATAAATATGTATATATGTATGTATAACACACATATAGACAAAAATATGCAAACACACGCACACACACACACACACACACACACACACACACGCAAACACGCACGCACACCTAACCTCACACTCATATAAACATGAATGGGCATGGGAAATTGACCAATCAAATTGCTAGCTACCTATGCATCAAATGTGTGCCAAGCATGGGAAAAGCTAGTACAGGCCACGTGGACCACACATTACTCTTAATTTTAGCCAAAAGACCTAGTTCACAAACAGATCTTAACTCTCTCACAGACTTCAAAATCCTACAAGGTGCCACTGTCTAAGTAAGGAATAACTAACCCAACACAGCAATACTCAAAAAAAGTAAAGCAATTAAAAAAATAAGCATCTGAAATATGCACCCCTTACTATGCCTTACTAAACCTGCATACAAATAATAATAATAACAACAACAACAAGATGAAAAATAGAACAAAAGAGGAATCTAGACTGTGGCACAAATTAAAGATACTTATATAATAATAATAGTAAATAATACTGTGATGAAAGTGAAAACTTAAACTCCACAAACAAAAACAAAGTGCCATAGAAAGAGACAGGAAGTGAATAACATAAAATAAAAAAGTCACCAAAGCAACAAAAAGCACCAATTCTAACCTATGAATCAAATTACACACAAAAACACCCACACCAGTGCCATAGAAAGAATTTGACAGGCAGTGTTGATGCTATTCTCCAAAAAAAGGAAGCCAATCTGGTGGTCTTCTGCCATAAACAAACTTTACAACAGAAGAAAGAAACTGTTGCAAAAAAAGAGTAAAATCCCACGATTGGAGGAACTCCCTGGTCAGCCTCAGTAAGAAGCTGAGATCCCTCATAAAATCCTCCAAAGCTAGTTATGAAAACAAAATTGCCACTGATTCTAAAGACAACCACAAAGCATTCTATAGCTATGCTAAAAATCTCAATGGCAACACTCAGATCTGCTCTGAGTTACAGCACAATGACACTAAATATACAGAACCAACTGATATTGCCAACATCCTGGCAGATAGGTTCAGTGCTAACTTTACCCCCCTCTCACCCCCTGAAGGGCCCATCTTTATACCGGAAGAATGCAAAGTTCCTGTAATCACGGCTGCACAGGTAAAAACTTCACTCTCCAAAGCCAAGAACACAGCATCCATGGGACCTGACAACATTCCAGGCTGCCTTCTACATGAACTACAGAATGAACTGGCACCCCACCTAAATACCATGTTCAATCATTGCCTCACCTCAGGCTTTGTGCCCATTGAATGGCGCACCGTGACAGTTATCCCACTCCACAAAGGGGGGGGGGCCACAACAGACCCCGGGAACTACCGCCCCATTAGCCTGACGAGCCTCATCTGCAAGGCCATGGAACGTATCATCATGGAACTCATAAACAAAGACATTGGAGATCTCCAAACCCTGGACCCCACACAGTTTGGGTTTGTAAAAGGCAGATCATGTCTCCTAAATCTGACAGACTTCTTTGAAGTAGTCACCAAGGCCATGGATGAGGGTAAGGTGGTTCACACAGCCTATCTAGATCTCGCCAAGGCATTCGACACCATCCCCCACTCTGGAATTATAGATAAACTCACTAAACTAGGTATAAATCCCTATGTCACAAGATGGGTTGCCAACTGGCTTACTGAAAGAACCCACACTGTGAAAGTAGCAGACTCCAAATCAGACTTCAGACCAGTGACAAGTGGAGTACCACAGGGTTCAGTCATGGGTCCTCTCCTGTTTGGTATCTATTTCTCTGATGTACAGGCTAACACAGAAGGTCTTTGGCTGACTAAATTCGCAGATGACTGCAAACTAGGAGCCATAATTGAAACTCCTAACGATGTGGACATCCTACAAAAGGGCCTCACTGAGACAGATGCCTGGTGTCAAAGACATGGTCTCAAGCTCAATGCCAAAAAGTGCATTGTCATCCCCTTTGGTAAAAATTTTGTACCCATGAACTACCACATAGGCGGTAGTCTACTTAACACCGAAAGTGTGATAAGAGACCTTGGGACACAGGTGGACAGTAGTCTCTCCTTTGATAATCACATCGCTAAAGTGGTCAGGAAATCCTTCTACGTGGCACACCTCATCACAAAAGGTTTCTCATCCAGAAAAAAAGAGGTCATTGTTCCCCTCTACTCATTAGACTCATTATAGAGTACAACGCCCCTTTTGGTATGTACCTCACAAGACATCTACAACAACTGGAAAGGCCGCAAAAATACCTCACAAAGAGGATTACTGGCCTCAAACAGATGCCTTACACAGACCGTCTCAAAAAACTCCAGCTTTACTCCATCGCATATCGCCTACTCAGAGGCGATCTCTGCCTAACATACAAAGCTATGTCAAACCCAGAGCTGTTGGACATACTCCACTTAAAGAAATCCCAATCCCTCCGAGCTACACGCTCTAGGGACCTAAACCTTGTCACCACAATAAACAGAACATGCTGGAGGGATAAATTCCTGTCCCAGAGACTTCCCATACTCTGGAACAGACTACCTATCTATGTCAAACAGAGCTCCTTATTAGCACTCTTCAAGAAAAATCTTGATGATTGGATGGGTAATAGGAAATTCACCCCGGGGATCACTTCTGTGGTTCTGCTAGACAGGGGCACAGGAAAATAACTTTCTTGGGTGGCGAAAGCCAGGGTGCATTTTTGGCTAGGCTTGCATAGGCCCTTGGGCCAATAGCCTAGTACCTACCTATGAACCTATGAACCTATAACAGGTAAATCATATGAGAATCCCAAAAAAAAACACAGTGGCAGGATTGAACAGACAGACAGATACACACACACACACACACACACACACACACACACACACACACACGCACACACACATAAGCCACACTGCATGACTACAAATGCATATTAAAACAGAAATAAAACACACAAAATTTAACACAGAAACCCAATTAAATAAAGGCCAACAAGTATACTATCTAAATCAACATAAAAAAATGGTGAAGGTGAGAGAGCATTACTCACAAATTTTTTTTCAGTCCTTGGGAGTTGTCACCAAAATGATTATCCTTGTGAATATTTTTAGCATGCAAAAAGCACACCATCATCTAAACCAAATGAAAAAATAATGGGGGGGGGGGGGGGATTATTCCTTGCATAAATGTGTCCTTCAGTTCTTGGAGGTGCTATAAGAATGACTACTCTTGCAAGTACTTCTAAGGCTGTGTTACCTGAAAAGCAATACAGGTGTTTACAAAACTCTGTGCTGTACTGATATGTTAATCTTATCATGTGGACTCATTCTTTGGACAGAATTCAGCTGAGGTACTCAGTAGCATTAGCATTTGTTTATATAAACTGGACTGTGCAATAACAAGAAACAGTTTTCCAGCAGAACCTTTAAATAACTACCATGAAAATTTTAAACCATTATACCACACATTTAAAAAATATAACTCTCTCCCACCAGCACTCAAAGCCACCAATGATGTTATCTCCTTCAAAAACACCCTACATCTTTATCTAACTGCCCACTGGCAATGTTCCTGTTCCACACCCCATACAACCTGATTCTCCACATCTGTTGCTCTCTCACTCCCTTCACTATCCATCTTTCGTACCATCCACACAATAACCCTCCTCTTTTCTTTTCTCCCCTCTGACTTATCTCTCAATCACCGCCTTGCTACCACTTGTTAACACTATTCTACTACACATTGCCCACTGAAATATTCATAGTCATCCATCACTTCTTCTGTACTTATATTTCATGCAATGTTATGATACATTTATGATTGCTAAATGTCTTCATTGTATAGATAAGTAATATTAATTTGCTGTAGCTAATAGTAGTTTTACTCCAATTTGTAACTTAACTGTATGTTGTATTAATGTCAGTTTTACTCTGGGTTGTACTTATGTCTTCTTGGAGCTTCTCTCCCCAGGCCTCCACTGAAAATGGGCTCATTCTGGCCCAGTGGACACTCCTGGTAAACAAATGTAAAATAAAATAAATAAATAACCCTGAGCAGTCACCAATTAGTTACGATAGGCAGAAGAACTACTTTACATTAAAATACTCTACAGAACATAAAATTGTTATATATAAAGTACTAAATGTAAAATTCAGACTGAAAACATACAGACACCCACTTTATAAGTGCAATAGGCACTTAGTGGTGTGCATGATACAAACATGCACAAATCTTCTTTGTTTGCCTTATTACATATATATACATGCAAACACATACATGCATACGTACACACCAAAACATATACATACATATATTGATGTGTGTGTGTGTGTGTGTGTGTGTGTGTGTGTGTGTGTGTGTGTGTGTGTGTGTGTGCGTGTGTGTGTTCTTCAACTGTAACTATGTTTGTAATATTTTAATTGCTAGGATTCTTCATCTGTAACTATGTCTGTAATATTTTAATTTGTGGAGCTTTTCTCCCCGGGCCTCTGCTGAAAATGGACCTGCGTCCAGTCGGACATTCCCGGTCAAGAAATAAATAAATAAATATAAACAAATATGTTATATATATATATATATATATATATATAAAATTGCAGCTGAAAGCCCTCCAGGTGCAGCACCTCTAAGCCACTGAGGACCTGATCGCTTTGGGCCCCCCCCCCCCACTTGTGTGAGCAAGGAATCCTCTCACTCCAGCTAAAAAGCAAAGAAAACTCTAACCAGCAATCAAACAAGAATAGACTGCAGCCCCTGGTTTAACTCCAGGAACCTTGCTGTTGCCGCTTGTGTAGTAGCCACTGAGGACCTGATCGCTATGGGTCTCCCCCCCCCCCCCACTTGTGTGAGCAAGGAATCCTCTCACTCCAGCTAAAAGCAAAGAAAACTCTAACCAGCAATCATCCAAAAATAGACTGCAGCCCCTGGTTTAACTCCAGGAACCTTGTTGTTGCCGCTTGTGTAGTGTAGGTGCCAGCTTTTGTAACTACTGTTATGCCTTGTTAAAATCTGTTACAGTCAGCTAGAGTGCACACCCCAGGAGCAATAGCTGCAAACCTTCTTCCTCTTAGCCCACCCCCACCCCTTTCATTCCATTTCACTGTTGATAATTTATTATATGTGAAGGTATTTATCCCCTCACAATAGTCATAGCCTTCAGTCCCTCCTCCTCAATACTTGTTCTTCACTAAACACCAAACAGAGGTGCAAAGTCTCAAGTTGCATTTATCTTTAGCTACATAGTGTGCAGCAAACAATGAGCAAAGGGCAATACAAATGTAAAAGAGAATAAAATCTGCCATTGCAGACTAGTAAGCAGCATACAACTTCCACCTGTGGTGTATTCCTACACATAGTTTTTCTTGGAGAAACCTTCCAGTCCTTGAACAAGGGTGCCTGTATGTTTACCTTATTTCCTTGGCTGTCCTTGATAATTAGCTAGGTTTAGCAGAGTCCCTTTGATTCTCCCCTGCTACTTTAAATTCCAATTGAAGGTTTCTCTCCCTTCCCCCACCCCCCAAGTGATTGCTCAGGTACAACACACCAAAGGTTTTAAAAAACCTGGATGCCATATTTGCTCTAATTGCAGCTGAAAGCCCTCCATGTGTAGCATCTCTAGTAAGTGATAGTATTATTTTTCTTTTTTTCAGTGTTGTATTCCACAATGTAAACTCACTGTCCCTGCATAGAGTAGTACAGTAATTTCTCTCTAAGGTAGCTTTCCAGTTATTTTTTACTTTTTCCTGGTATAGTTTATATTTGGATATTAGAAGCTTTTGTTTTTGTTTTTGCTTGCTCCCAATTTCAGTAAACCTGATTCAGAGTTCCTCTAAATGATAGTTTAGACTATTTTATAATGTCACAGTACTACTAGCTTAAAAGTGATTCCACTAGCTTCTTTCAAAAATAAGGGCCTAAATATAAGTTACTTTATTAATTGTGTCTTCATGTAAAGCATTTTTGTTTGTTTAATTGTCATAACTACCTGTTACGTGCAAACTCTTTTTTTGTCTCCTCCACGTTTGTCTCTCTTTCTCCCTAAAGTACCCTGCTCCCCATTGCGCTGTTCCTGATATAGTCTCCAAGAACCTACCTACCTGGTGACAAAGGACCCTATCGAAATACCTGCGGTCTCATCTAATAGCCTTATTTTCCCTGCACCCTCTCTCAAGGAAGCAGGAAAGTATGTGGTTGTCTAAGTCCTGCTTGCAAAGCTGACTACTGTCTACTACTGCTTCAGAGGTTCTAAAATCCGCTACGAGCCTGAACAGCCAGCAACCTTTACCCCCCCTTCTATCTACCCTGTATCCAACAAACCTCTTCTACTTTATAATAACCCCCTTTACTAGCAATCACTCCTTCCCTAGTTCTAAACCAGTTAGCTCCCTTACATACTTACCTGCAATACTAGATCTGCCCACTAGATGGCATCCTTATCCCATCCCTTATCTCCTGCTTATCCCTCTGTATTTCTCCTGTAATTACTCTACATCTCTTAAGTCCTAGACCTGCTCTTATTTTCTCACTTACCTTTTACTTCAACTGTCTACACCCACCTGTTTTTTTCTCATAGACTTCTGTTTTATCTCTGATCTTTCCCACTCCAGACTTGCCTAACTTTCCTTCAGTTACCAGCACTGCTGATAGTTTCTTCTCTAGCTTCTCCTTCACTTGTCTCTACCCGCTACGTTCGCCCTGCAGGCTCACTCCGCTCCCCTACCCTACCCCCAAATCTCACCCACCCCAGGGGTCCTACTCTTATACCATCTAACCACACCCCTTCCCTCTTCCACCAATCACAAACCCTTCACCATTGGCCACTTAACTCCAATTCCCTCCTTTCACTTACCACTCCCTATCTCCCCCACCACACCCTCCACCTATTCCTTTCCACACCTAGTATACCTCCGAGCCTATAACAGCAACTTAACAACTTACCCTTCCAGATGTATAAGCTACCCACCCCAGCCCTCTTACAGAGGTTACGCATACTTACACTTCTACCACCTCTAACTTTAGCTTACCTGCTAACCTCCGATGAACACCCATTATATCCACACCTTCTCTACCTCAGTAAGCTATCTACCTCTCCTTCTCTACCTATTTTCACTAACCATGTTAACATAACATCTACACCCAGCTATCTGCTAGCAAAATACCATAGGATAGACCACATTAGATATGACTCTCCCAATCCCAGAAAATCTCTACCTCTATAATGTAAATTCCCAAATCATAGACTTCAAACACTACTCTTCTCTTTAAAAGATGAAGACATTCACCCAAACCCAGGCCCAACAACTGCTACTACTACTCAACACCTCAACCCCAACCCCTCTACTATCCATTCCCTTATCAAACCACCTAACTCACTCTTATTAGCTCATCTCAACATACGTAGCATTAATAACAAAGTTGCACAACTCCATGCTCTCTTGGAAGTCTACTCCTTTGACAGTCTTTGTTTAACAGAAACTTGGTTAAAACATGTGACTAAAGACAATGAAGTCATCCCACATGGTTATAATATTTTGCAACTTGACTGTGCAACCAAAAAGGGTGGTGGTGTAGCTATCCTATTTAAATCTGGCTTACAGATTACTACCTATGACTATAAACCACCTCAAGACTCCAACGCTTCTTATTACCAAGCTTCAACTTAACACATTCAAATCCATCTATATTATCTGTATCTATCTTCGTCCTGGTTATAACATTGCCACCATAGAAAATATCCTTTGTTGGTTATCCCAAAATTTACCCCAAGAAACCAGAATCCTAGGTGATTTAAACATTGATTGGAAGTGTTGTAGCAGTAGCCACCCTACCAGCCATATTAACCTTTTCAGTTTTTTCTCAAACCATTACTTCCCCTACCAGGATAAACAAGCCTAATAAGAAAGAAAGTACCTTAGACTGGAATCTCATAAATAATCATCCCCAGACATATGAAGCTGGAACCCTCCCTGATGATGTAAGTGACCACTCACTAACCTACATCATCAGGCTTAAATCCAATCTGCCTAATCCAACCATATCTAGGACAATTAGAACCAAGAAATACTTCAACCCCGATCTCTTCCAGAGAGAACTAAGAGCATGTAACTGGTCTCCCTTAAAATGCCTCACACTGGAAGAAGCTGTTAATTACTTTAATTCTAACTTCCTAGCCATACTAGACCACCATGCACCAACCCGCTCTATTAGAATGAGAACTAAATCTGCCCCATGGCTTTCAAAAGAAACCAGGCAAAAAATCCATCTCAGAAATAAATACTGGAATAAATCTCGTTTAACTAAAAACCTAGTAGACCAACAAAACTTCAGACAGCTGAGAAATGAAACTAAAAAAAGCTATACTGTCTGACAAAAGAAGCTACTACCTACAATTCCAGCAGACTCACCATAATAAACCACAAAAGTTCTGGGCAAGTATTAATCAATTATTACACCCAGGTCAATCCATCACACCAAACCCACAAGGCACAGACCAGGAGAATCCCAAACAGACTGCTAATGCCTTTAATACCTTTGTCACTGAGGCCATTCAAACTCTTGCCAGTCAGTTATCTACTCAGAACTTAACTACATCCAACTCTAACTCTAACCTATCCCCTCCATTTATCTTCCAACTAGTCCCAACAACATATATTCTTACCCTTATCCAAAAACGGAAACCGTGCACTCCTTCAGCAGACCAACTACCCGCTGAATATCTACAAAAGGCAGCCAAATCCATCGCCTATCCCATTTCCATTCCCATCAATAGAACCATCACTGAAGGACACATCCCTAAAATCTGGAAAGTATCCCATATTATCCCCCTTCACAAGGGTGGGAACTCTACTGAACTCTCCAATTACTGTCCCATAGCCCTACTTTCTCCCTTAGCAAAGATTATGGAAAAATGCATCCACAGAAAATTGCTAGACCACCTAATCCAAAATAACTTACTTTCGAACTCTCAACATGGTTTCAGACCTTCCCACAGCACTACTACTGCACTCCTTTCCTTTACTGACTGTATTAATAAAAAACGTGACCTCAATATGCTTTCCTCTGCACTGTTTATAGATCTGTCTAAGGCATTCAATATGGTAAATCACTAGATACTTATAAATATCCTCAAATCCCTGTCACTAGATGCACTAGCTATAAAAGGTTCCAGTCCGACTTAGATAACAGACAACAGGCTGTACTTTGGCATAGCATTCTATCTACCTATCCGCTCGTTAACATTGGTGTTCCTCAAGGGTCCATATTAGGACCTCTCCTGTTTTCTATATTTATCAACAATCTTCACATTGCAATCCTCCAAGCTACTTGCATACAATATGCAGATGATTCCACATGTATATGCTCAGCCACATCTATATCTGAACTTCACTCCCTTACCCAAAATGTGTTTAACACAGTTGAACAATGGTTTACACAGCGCTGTCTCCTTCTGAACCCCAAAAAAACTAAACTCCTCCTTTTTACTCCAACTTGTAAGTCCCCCCCAATAGACTTCACAGTAACATCCAATAATGGTACTCTCATATCCCCAGATCCAACTACCAAACTACTAGGTATCATCATAGATAACAACCTTAACTTCGACACCAATATTAACAACACTCTAAAATCTGTTAATAGAAAACTAGGCTCTCTCTACAGGATCAAACCCTTCCTCTCTCCTGCAGCTAGAATAACTACAGCTCACACCCATCTAATTTCTACTCTCCTCTATGCCTCACCCATATATACTAATCTCTCTAAAAACAACCTTAATAAAATGGAAAACTCCTACAATAACATAGTCAGATTTGCTACAGGTAACCCTTTCAGAACCCACCACTGTTTTAATCTAAAGCAGCTAGGATGGTATGAATTACAAAATCAGCTTAAATTCCACCAACTGACCCATAAAACCCTTTACCAACCTACAAATACCCCTATACTATCTACCCTCATTACCCCCTACAAAAATCTAAAGACCTTACGATCATCACATAAACGTCTTGTAAATATCTGTAAATCAAACAACAGGGCTGGGGACACTGTTTTCTCTAGTACTGTTGGAAAATTCTGGAACCTTCTTCCTAATGAACTTTCCTCTCTTCCCTCTATATCACTCTTTAAAACCAAATTGAAACTTTTCCTCAAAACACTATACTAAACCTGGCTGATCAACTAGCTCTTCTTACTTGGTTCAACCTACCGTCCTGTTCTCAATAATCAAGTTCCTTTTCTTAATAACAACTTACCTTGTCCTTCTATACTATTACTTACATCTTCAGAATCTCATTAAGGAGACTACTTTTACTAATGTATTGTATAATTTCAGCTCCTACTTTTTCTTTATGACTACTTGTATACTAATATATTGTATAATTCAACTGGCATATTTTTCTTTATGATCTATTGCAACTACAATTTGTATTGTACTAATTGTATCTGTATATTTTGCACTATGTTATTCTCTGTACTGCACCTGCAGTGTTCATTGTATACATTCATTTTTGTATATGTGATTTTGTTTGTTTCCTCGGAGCTTATCTCCCCAGGCCTCTACTGAAAATGGACATATATCCAGTTAGACTAGCCCTGTCAACAAATGTAAAATAAATAATAAATAACTAAATATATATATATATATTATATATATATATATATATATATATATATATACATATATATATATATATATATACACACACACACACACAGTATATATAAACAAATAGGTATGTACATGCTTGTCAGAATAACTCACCTAGGTCATCTCTAAGAACACTGGTAAGGAACAATATCTGGACAACAATAAAGAATCCGCAGATATCAGCAAAGCTCATTTGTGACTCAGAAGTGCAAATCAGCAAGATGCAGAAATGCAAGACTAAACACCATTACCTGCAAAGAAGGCATTTCCCCTGTGGCTCACAACCCTAACCCTAACATTTAATTACTCTCACTCACTTCCTCATCTTCCTAGATAGATAATGATATAGTGAATGAATTCTCATGATTAAGCATTGTTACCTTGGAGAGAATAGTACTATTGTGATTGTGCAAAGTACTGCTTCAGCCTCAAGACTATGTGACCTTTGATTTAGAATAATTAAATGGGTATGTGGCCAGGGGGGCTGCACACCTTTGTACTCTCACTACATAATTATTCTTATGCTGAAGTCTCATGGCCTCAGAGGTTGATAATCAAGACCAAAGTAGTGCTCCCATCTCAGAGGTAACACTTAATGATGTGATTACATTTACTGACGCTAGTAAATGTACAAAGGCATCTCATGATAGTTGACTGGTCTGCAACCCTCCCACACAAAAAGCAGCATATTGTCTCTCCTTAAAAACAGTTGATTTTGCTGTTTTACAACACTGGACTTTGAGCAATTCTGATTTCTTCAGGGAAAAAAGTCAGGTAGCTCATCTGTGCTAGTTTAAAACAGGCTATCATTCATGCATTTGCCCCCATAAAGAATAAGATGATTATGTCTTATATGTGCTCCTGTTGTTTTAGGGGAACAGAAATTACATTTTATTAGGGGATGTTTAGGCTGCCAGATGAAACAGTGGGCAGCATTTTTCACTGGCTCTGGATGGAGCCTAAGGTAGCCTGAATCAAAACTGAAAGCACTTGTAGATAGGCGATGGATGCCTGTGAGTCCAACAGAAAACTTTTTTAATTATTACATCATTTTTTAACTAAATACTACTCTGTCCATGATTTCTCAATGTACCAGTGCTAGCCAGCCTGTAGGACAGAAAAATGTGTACTTTAATACCTTTAATACACGTGTGTGTGTGTGTGTGTGTGTGTGTGTGTGTGTGTGTGTGTGTGTGTGTGTGTATGTAAGTGCGCGTGTGTGCATGTATGTGTGTGTGTGTGTGTGTGTGTGTACGGCCAAGTGCATTCATGGAAGTTGCAGTAGATTACAATATATATATCTGACAGCAATGAACTTAAATAGATTACTGTGGTCATCATATATATATTTATACATTCACTTGAGCACAACCAAGATATCTAAGCTGCACAGAGGTAATAAATTGACTGTAGTCTGAATCAAATTAATGTGCATTTTATTCTACTTTTAACTGTCGGTCTTCATATTGGTCTGGGTGTTACATGCCTATTTGTAGGAGTCGGTATTTATTAATTAAAAAATTTTAAATTAGTAAACTGGAACTGTCAGATGTAAGTCAGTAGCTGATAAATGTATCTGAGTGTCTCAAAGTTACATAAGCAAATTTTCATAGTGATCTTTGCTTTTGCAAACCCTTTTATTGACAGCTTTCACAATTTCTGTCTAAAATACATAGGTTCATAGGTTCATAGGTTCATACTAGGCTATCTGCCTAAGGGCATTTATAAGCCTAGCCCATAGTTATGTGGCTTTCGCCACCCCTTTAGTTTGAAGAAAACTATGCCTATTATTTTGCTGTGCCTCTGTCAAGCAGTGACATTAAAGTAATCCCTGGGGTATATCTGCGATCTCCCATCCATTGGTCAAGATTCCTCTTGAACAAGGCCAGTGAGGTGCTCTGCCTCACATGTGCCGGGATTTTGTTCCACAGCATAGGGAGTCTCTGGGTGATGAATCTGTCCCTCCAGCACGTTCTATTAATAACCGTGTCAAGGTTTAAGTCTCCCGCCCTTGTGGTTCTGAGGGATCTAGATTTTTTGAGGCGAAGCATATTCATCAAATCTGGGTTTGACATGGCCTTATATGTCAGGCACAGGTCACCTCTGAGCAAGCGGTATGCGACTGAATAGAGCTGGAGTTCTTTCAGTCAGGCAGCATAAGACATATTTTTGAGACCCTTTATCCTTTTGGTGAGGAACTTTTGGGGCCTTTCCAGCTGCTGCAGGTGTCGGGTCAGATACATTCGAATGGGGCATTGTACTCAATCATAGGTCTAATGAGTGATGTGTACAGGGGCACAATGACCTCCCTAAATCTAGATGTGAATCCCTTCATGATCAGGTCTGCAATGTAGAAGCTTTTCCTAACTACTTTGGCAACATGAGTGTCAAGCGAAGGTTACTGTCAACCTGGGTCCCCAGATCCCTGATGACTTCTTCTGTGCTCAGTGGATTGCCACCTATATGGTAGCTAGGGGTAACCTTGTTTTTCCCGAAGGGTATGACTATGCATTTCTTGGCGTTTAACTTTAGGCCATGGCTCTGGCACCAGTTATCCGTTTCTGTGAGGCCCTTCTGAAGGATATCTGTGTCAGATGTGTTTTCGACTATGGCGCCCAGTTTGCAGTCATCTGCAAACTTTGCCAGCCATAACCCTCTTGTGTTTGCTTGTACTTCAGAAAAGTAGATGCCGAACAAGAGTGGTCCCAGGACTGAGCCCTGTGGGACACCACTTGTGACAGGCTTTGAGTCTGACATGGCGCCAGCAACTCTGACTCTGTGGGTTCTGTCACTTAGCCAGTTTGCAACCCATCTTGTGATGTATGGGTTGCAAACTGGCTAAGTGACAGAACCCACAAGGAGAACAGATTGCTATACAGCAGTAAAACGTACCAGCAAATTCTTAACAAACAGTGAAAATACAAAAGAACTGATTAAATCATTTCAGTCCTTGTTCTACATGCACCTGATAGAACATTTTTTTCTCCTTGCAGATGACCATCAGTTGTTATCCGCTCCTTTCCTTATTCATCAGGACACCTAGACATGCCTTAGTCTCCCTCGGGCTCAACCCTACTCTTGTCTGAGGCTGGTGAGGAGATTGAGGGTACCAATGTAGTGTCATACTCCTGCCAAGGAGTGTGCCATAACTCCAGTTTCCTGATGGTAGGCTTGCCAAGTTCTATAGCCACTGCCCTAGAGAACTGCAACCTTCTGACTAAGTGGTTCACAGCTCATGTAGCACAGAACTAACCAGGCTCATATGCAGTATATTACAGTGAGCCTATGTTGCCTCCATCCTCCAGGATGAATAAGCTAACATTAGCCCCTCACTGTCACCTATATTCCTCCAGCAGTCCCTTCAGCACCTAAATCACTAATCATACATAGGTCATCTGGGGTGCTGTAACAGCTTTATCACTCTGTGCCATGGAGCTGCCAAGCTACAGCATGAAGTAAGATGTTTTTTAATGATACTGCACTTTTGTCAAAGTCAAGTAAAATACATAAAATGCATCTATTTTAAAAAGAGGAATGAGGTCAAGTTACTTATGATACAGTGTGCCACAGGAGGGGAGGTACGACATTAGCTATATTACAAAAAATAGCTCTGATGGCAGGTCCAGATGCTCTGGACAGTGAAGATAATAATGATGTGGACAGCAGCATTTCTTCATTGATATTAAATGTTAATGATTCACCTGAAATATCATCACATTAAATGAATGTGAAAACGCAGAACACAATTTCATTGAACTAGACACAGACGTCAATCACTAAAATAAGGGGAGTTATGTGGTAGATATTGACCAGATACACCTAAACGAGTTAGATCACTACAGTTGTTAGCCCATTTGAAATGTTGCAACTCAAAAAACATAGAAGGTTCTATACCACCAGTACTTACTATGTCTATTGAAGATGATGGTAGTGTGCTGTACAATGTGCAGATTCATCTGTTTTTTAAATATGTGAAATCCAAATATATTCCATTACTTTAATACATCAGTTATCAACATACATGGACAGAAATTATTTAATCAGTTCTTTTGTATTTTCACTGTTTGTTAAGAATTTGCTGGTACGTTTTACTGCTGTAAAGCAATCTGTTCTCCTTGTTCTGGATTTTCTGCCAAGTAGTGTTAAAAATAACAGAATTGTTAGCTGCTTAAAACATTCTTTAGAGTCTCCTTGCTGTTTTTCTGCTGTTTAAATCATTTTTTTAGTATCTCACTGCTATTGTTCTGTTGTGTTAAACATTCTCTGGTGTTCCCACTGAAACTAGGGTAAAACTATGATTATAGGATGAAACTAGGGCAGCCGTAGCACAGTCCAGATGCAGGTTTGCTGCATCTGGGTCTGTCTGTAGTGGCTGTTTGTTCTCAGCACATTTTCCAGGCCATCTTTGATTGGAAAGGGCCCTTCTGCACTCTAGTGAAAGAAGTGTGCTGATTGGATCCTATCTGGTGAAGGGTGGTTGCTCTAGGGCTTGGAGTAAGCATCCTCATTGGTCTTTTTGAACCTTCTTAAATTTGTTTCAAGTTTTTAGCTTCTGGTATTTAAGACCTTCTACTTGTTTGCATGTCGCACAGCACAGTCCACCATAGCTAAACAGATAAATTGAGCAAATGTTCCCTTAGAAACAGCTGTAGCACACTAGTGTAGTCCTCATCCTTAGTACTTTTCCGGTCAAAGAAATACTGCTAGTGAGGTGTAACCTATTAAACCGCCAGCAAAAAAAAAAAACGGCAGAAATATCCATCCACTGAGCACCTCCTTGATGAGTCCTGAGAAGTCCCCCCCTTTGTGATAACAGTTCTTCAATCTAGCACTATGGTCAGTTGGACTACCCTTGCTTCTCCTACTAACCTTGTTGACTTGGGTCTCCTGAGGTAGTGTAGCAATTGCCTCATATACACTGACAACCCGCTACTAATAACTTACTCTAGTACAGAGTGCAATAGATGTTTCTACACCAAGAATCTTGGATCCATGCTGTCTCGCACTTGAAACAGCAACACTGAAGATGTTGTTAACCCACCCACCACTACTCATGCACATAGTACCATTACACACACACACAGTATGCATCCAACACAAAAATCAACATATGCAGAGATGCTCTCAAAAAACTTACCAAAACACCAGAGACCTCCAAAACACAAGACTGCTACAACTAACATAGTTCTCACAGCACCATGACACATAGTAACACCAGTGTCTCACCTACCAAGCCCATAAGGTGTAACACTCAAAAAACAAATTTTCTTGTCATTGGAGACTCCACAGTGAGAGACACAGATGTCCCACTCACCAGACTGGACAAGGAGAAAGCCACAATCACTTGCCTGTCCGGTGCCAGGATTTGTCAGATCACACATGCACACAGGTCTCTCAGCAACAAGTACCATTATGACTCTGTCACAGTTCCTGTTGGAGTGAACAACCTGAAACATACCTCACTGGACTATATGAAGAAAGACATGACTGAGCTCTCTGAGTATATGTCCCAGGCAGGTATATCCCTCAGCTTGAGCAATATACTATCATCACCACGCATGATGCCACAGTATAAACAAAAAATGATTGACTTCAATAACTGGCTTAGTTTTTGGTGTCATTCAAAGGGGATACAGTTTCTGTCAGCTTAGGAAGCCATGGTCAACAAACCTCACTGTTTTGAAAGAGACATTTTGCACCTGACACCACTAGGCTTTTAGCTTCTGGCAAAAGCTCTTGTCTCTTCCATAGTGCCTTTTTAGGCAAGATCTTGGAAACAAACTTACTGATGTGAAATTTGCCAGTCACCCTGGTTGTGGGGGATTCATCAACTGGGAAACCTACACTAGCCCTAACTCACTAGCACAAAAGTTCATTGACTTTGTTAACTCAAATGCCCTGGAAAAAATTGTTCATACCCTGACAAAAGGAACAAACATACTTGATCTGGTCCTCACTAACATGTCAAACAGATGCAGAGCCACAACTGTCGGACCCTCGTTAGTTTAATGTGACCACAAATCAGTCACCTTTGAGTTGGCACTAACACCAGAACCCACAAAGGGCGAAATCAGACTAAAAACTACGCCAGGAAATAAATTCTCCTCACCACTACTAAAGACACCGAGGGTAGATAAATGAACAAAGAAAAAAGACCGTAGGTGTCGTCCACAGCTTCAGGCTTCAGACTGTTAAGACACAATTTATTGATCGCTTAAAAAGTGAAGCTGACAGGATGTAAACTTCACTAGAATATGATGAACTGAAAAAAGTTAAATATCCAAGCAGTCATCATCCACAGCTTCAAACTTCAGGCTGTTAAAACTCAATTTATTGAAAACTTAAAAAGTGAAGCTGACAAAATGCAAGCTTCACTGAAATGCTGAAATAATTAGCCTAATAATTAACATCCACAACTTCAGGCTTCAAGTTGTTAAAGCACAGTAAATAGATGCTTTGTAAGCAAAGCTGACAAAAACATATACTTCACTAAAGTGTAAAAAGCTGATGTAATTGTCCAAACGATCCAAGCAGTTGTCATCCACAGCTTTCAAACTTCAGGCTGTTAAAACTCAATTTATTGAAAACTTAAAAAGCGAGGCTGACAAAATGCAAGCTTCACTGAAATGCTGAAATAATTAGCCTAATAATTAACATCCACAACTTCGGGCTTCAAGTTTTTTAAGCACAGTTAGATGCTTTGTAAGCAAAGCTGACAAAAACATATACTTCACTGGAGTGTAAAAAGCTGATGGAATTGTCCAGACAATAAGCGCTTTCGGCAGATGCCTTCTTCAGATTGTATAAAAGTGTGGTTAGCTCTTCCTGTTTATAAAGGAAACACAATCAAGAGCTGGTAGCTAATTGTCTTTGGTGTTCTTAAAGGCACAGGACAAAAATAAATGTTCAAAGTGGAGATTTGTCTCCTATAATGTAGTTCAATGTTAAAAAAGCTAGAATCATGTATTAATGTTTGGTAGGTTTCTTCTAGATTTTAGAACAGGTCTGAGAGGTACTATTGTATTATGACCTGGGGGTCGATTGGCTCTAAAATTGTTGATCCAAAAGATCTCTCTCAATTCTGTCCTGTTATGGACATCTCCTTCCCTGATGTTTTGGGTGACCACTTCCACTGCTTTAAACAAGAAAGTATGCGTAGGATGGACCAATACGTGTGCTGCTAAGGCATTATGTGGAACTTTCTGATCAATGTCTCTGACATGTCATAGAATACGATCCTTTAATCGTTGGTCAGTTTTACCAAGATAAAAAGCTTGGCACTTGCGACAGGTAGCCAAATAGATAATATGGCTAGTAGTACAATCAGCATAAAATTCGAAATGAAAGTTACGTCCAGATACTGGATGGAGAAAAGTATTACTAGTATCTAAGTAAGGACAAGCTTTGCATCTGCAGCAATTAAAAGTACCTTTGCGGTCTGATAGTAGACCACCATGTTTAAAGCCATCTTTATGGCATAATAATCTCTTGATATTCTTTTTATTCTTGTAGAGAAACCTGGGTCTCTCTCCAACGATGTTCTTTATTTTATCATCCGCTGTCAGAATCGGCCAAAATTTCCTGATCACTTCACAGACCTGTCAATTGTCTGAGCTGTAAGTGAGCATACATCTAAGTTGTTGAGGTGTTGTGTCATTAGACTGTCTTCATGAAGCTTGTTCAGACCTCTCTGAGTAATAAGGTTGACCTCTTTGCTTTCTATAGGTTTGCACCTGTGAAACTGGTGGAAAATTATTTTCCTGGTAAGCCCTATCCTTCAAATATCTATGTAGATTGGATTGCTCTTCCAAGAATTCCTCCTCATCTGTACATAGTCTTGAGACTCTTAAGATTTGGTTGTCAAAGATGTTATCAAAAATATGTCTTGGATGCATGCTCTGCCTGTGTAAGAAATGATTTTGCCAGGTCTCTTTCCTATGCACTCCAGTAGAGAGACCTTGAGTTGGATGTAAACGTATCTTGACATCCAAGAAATCTATGACTGAGGATGAGTGTTTCATTTTGAACTCAAGGAAGTCAGTGTTGTTGTTGATGAAGCTGACAAAAAGATCCAATTGGTCAATACCTCCTTTCCATAAACAAAAAACATCATCCACAAATCGCCCATAGTAGACAAGTTCATTCTTCCAGATATTTCTATCACTGAAGATTGTTTTAAATTCCCACTCAGCCAAGACCAAGTTTGAATAACTGTTGGCACATGGAGTTCCCATGGCCACATCCCAGGTTTGCAAATAAAAGGTATCTCCATACATAAATATGTTATTCTCAAGGACTAATTCCAGCAGAGAACAAAGAGGTTCCATTGTTAAATTATGTCTAATCAGAAAATCATGTAAGGCCCTCAGGCCATACTCATGGGGGATCACAGTAAAGAGACTGGTTATATCCATAGTTACAAGTAGAAGGTTATCAAAACCATCCAGAGACTTGACAGTGAAGAACAAGTCTTTCAAGAAGCTGCCTGTATCCTTTAAGACAGTGGTAGCATAAGGCAAAGCTTTCTTGAGTTCATTTTCAACATACATGGATATGGATTCAGTGATCCATCCTCTCCCAGAGACAATGGGACGTAAGGGAGGGTGCAAAAGATCTTTATGTTGCAGATGCAAAGCTTGTCCTTACTTAGATACTAGTAATACTTTTCTCCATCCAGTATCTGGACGTAACTTTCATTTCGATGTTTATGCTGATTGTACTACTAGCCATATTATCTATTTGGCTACCTGTCGCAAGTGCCAAGCTTTTTATCTTGGTAAAACTGACCAACAATTAAAGGATCGTATTCTACGACATGTCAGAGACATTGATCAGAAAGTTCCACATAATGCCTTAGCAGCACACGTATTGGTCCATCCTACACATACTTTCTTGTTTAAAGCAGTGGAAGTGGTCACCCAAAACATCAGGGAAGGAGATGTCCATAACAAGACAGAATTGAGAGAGATCTTTTGGATCAACAATTTTAGAGCCAATCGACCCCCAGATCTTAATACAATAGTACCTCTCAGACCTGTTCTAAAATCTAGAAGAAACCTACCAAACATTAATACATGATTCTAGCTTTTCTAACATTGAACTACATTATAGGAGACAAATCTCCACTTTGAACATTTATTTTTGTCCTGTGCCTTTAAGAACACCAAAGACAATTAGCTACCAGCTCTTGATTGTGTTTCCTTTATAAACAGGAAGAGCTAACCACACTTTTATACGATCTGAAGAAGGCATCTGCCGAAAGCGCTTATTGTTTGGACAATTCCATCAGCTTTTTACACTCCAGTGAAGTATATGTTTTTGTCAGCTTTGCTTACAAAGCATCTAACTGTGCTTTAACAACTTGAAGCCTGAAGTTGTGGATGTTAATTACTAGGCTAATTATTTCAGCATTTCAGTGAAGCTTGCATTTTGTCAGCCTCACTTTTTAAGTTTTCAATAAATTGAGTTTTAACAGCCTGAAGTTTGAAGCTGTGGATGACAACTGCTTGGATCGTTTGGACAATTTCATCAGCTTTTTACATTCCAGTGAAGTATATGTTTTTGTCAGCTTTGCTTACAAAGCATCTATTTACTGTGCTTTAACAACTTGAAGCCTAAAGTTGTGGATGTTAATTACTAGGCTAATTATTTCAGCATTTCAGTGAAGCTTGCACTTTGTCAGCTTCACTTTTTAAGTTTTCAATAAATTGAGTTTTAACAGCCTGAAGTTTGAAGCTGTGGATGACAACTGCTTGGATCGTTTGGACAATTTCATCAGCTTTTTACACTCCAGTGAAGTATATGTTTTTGTCAGCTTTGCTTACAAAGCATCTATTTACTGTGCTTTAACAACTTGAAGCCTGAAGTTGTGGATGTTAATTACTAGGCTAATTATTTCAGCATTTCAGTGAAGCTTGCACTTTGTCAGCTTCACTTTTTAAGTTTTCAATAAATTGAGTTTTAACAGCCTGAAGTTTGAAGCTGTGGATGATGACTGCTTGGATATTTAACTTTTTTCAGTTCATCATATTCTAGTGAAGTTTACATCCTGTCAGCTTCACTTTTTAAGCGATAAATTGTGTCTTAACAGTCTGAAGCCTGAAGCTGTGGACGACACCTAAGGTCTTTTTTCTTTGTTCATTTATCTACCCTCGGTGTCTTTAGTAGTGGTGAGGAGAATTTATTTCCTGTTTTGTTGCTTTTTTCTCCCACTCTACACATGGCAGAAGGGCAAACAGGAGCAGCAGTGAAAGCAAAATCATGAAATTTTCCTGTTTTTTCTAGAGACATTGCGAATCCACTTTTAACTATTAATTTTAGTAGTGACTGTCTAGCACCTAATACTACAAACCTTGTAGTAGATGCTAGTTTTTCTGATACGCTTCGTGAAGTAGAAAATGCTGCTTATCACTTTAAAAGGCTTCAATGGCAATGCTTCCATTTGGAAGCTTGCCTATTTCATCAGATAGTGCCAAGAGGAATGAGAGTTAAATGCCTTCCCTCTTATGGAAACACCTATCTGGAGCTGTTAGCCCAATGGCAAAGGATTAATTTGGAAACTAGCCAAAAATACATGAGGCTGCTCATCGATTTTTTTAAACGTGAAGAAGAACAAATTTCCTCTTTTATTTCTAAAAAAACAAGAAGAAATGGAATGCTGTGATTTGCAGGACCAGCATTTAAGCCAGATTGAACAGTTACAAGTGAACTTAAACACTTATGATAATAAGCTTAAACTACAAAAAATGGGTAAACTGAATCGAGATCATAGGGATTTCACTAACGGTCATATCTTTGAATGGCCTAGAGAGGATAACACCAATCGAGGACGTCCCCATTTTTCTACTACTAAACAAAGGAAAGCCATACAAGGTTTGGCTGTAAAAGAGACTGCTAACATTCTGCATCCTTCTCGAACAACTACTACCTCATCAACTTCTCTTCCCTCCTCGACTTCATCTACAGGAGAGGAGGTTCCTACTGTTAGCACTGATATTGTCACCAGGGATCTGGGAGATACTGGTGCTAACGATACCAATGATGGTAGTAATTCCAACACCACCATCAATTGTGCCACTAGACCTAAAGAAGTGACGACGCACCTACCAGTAAACTGGCCGTTGCCGGTTTTTGTGAGGGAGAATTCGTACAGGCCACAGAGGACGCAGAGTCAAGAACACAAACGGAAGAAGTTTGTGGACTAAATATTGGGGGTAATGACTTAGTAGTCAACTTATCCAAGATCACACTGGATCCTGATGTTATCAGCCTATTAAATAAGGGACTGAGTTTTATTCCAGCTGTTTCTTCTGATGTGAATGAATTCATGACGGATGTTAGGTTGTTCTGCAGGAACGTGTCCCTGAAATGTATTTTTGGAGAAGGTTCTATGAAAGAACAGCAGACCTATAAGAAATTGAGTTTATTTACTCCAGTTAATCCTCCTCAAGTAGAACTTTTTATGAAATTGTGTGAGGATGACATAAACAAGGTGAGAGATACAACAGATAAAGTTAAGAATTGTTTCTATAACTTGAACAGGAAAGAAAAAGAGTCTCTCCAACAGTTGAGAAGGACAGATAGCTTGGTGACTAAACCAGCAGATAAAGGTGGCTGCATAGTAGTGATGGATGCAGACAGGTATCGTAATAAAGTTTAACTGATGTTGGATGACAACATGACTTATTGCAAATTGAGTAAGAAAGAAGTAAATCAAAGAATTGAACGTATCAGAGGGAGCACCTATGATCTATTGATGGAAAGAAGGATCAGTCAAGATTTATATGAATTTTTTGAAACACCTCATCCTATGTTTCCCAGCATTGGTGGATTACCTAAGATACATAAAGATCATATGGACCCTCCCTTACATCCCATGGTCTCTGGGAGAGGATGGATCACTGAATCCATATCCATGTATGTTGAAAATGAACTCAAGAAAGCTTTGCCATATGCTACCACTGTCTTAAAGGATACAGGCAGCTTCTTGAAAGACTTGTTCTCCACTGTCAAGTCTCTGGATGGTTTTGATAACCTTCTACTTGTAACTATGGATATAACCAGTCTCTTTACTGTGATCCCCCATGAGTATGGCCTGAGGGCCTTACATAATTTTCTGATTAGACATAATTTAACAAAGGAACATCTTTGTTCTCTGCTGGAATTAGTCCTTGAGAATAACATCTTTATGTATGGAGATACCTTTTATTTGCAAACCTGGGGTGTGGCCATGGGAACTCCATGTGCCAACAGTTATTCAAACTTGGTCTTGGCTGAGTGGGAATTTAAAACAATCTTCAGTGATAGAAATATCTGGAAGAATGAACTTGTCTACTATGGGCGATTTGTGGAGGATGTTTTTTGTTTATGGAAAGGGGGTATTGACCAATTGGATCTTTTTGTCAGCTTCATCAACAACAACACTAACTTCCTTGAGTTCAAAATGAAACACTCATCCTCAGTCATAGATTTCTTGGATGTCAAGATACGTTTACATCCAACTCAAGGTCTCTCTACTGGGGCGCATAGGAAAGAGACCTGGCAAAATCATTTCTTACACAGGCAGAGCATGCATCCAAGACATATTTTTGATAACATCTTTGACAACCAAATCTTAAGAGTCTCAAGACTATGTACTGATGAGGAGGAATTCTTGGAAGAGCAATCCAATCTACATAGATATTTGAAGGATAGGGCTTACCAGGAAAATAATTTTCCACCAGTTTCACAGGTGCAAACCTACAGAAAGCAAAGAGGTCAACCTTATTACTCAGAGAGGTCTGAACAAGCTTCACGAAGACAGTGTAATGACACAACACCTCAACAACTTAGATGTATGCTCACTTACAGCTCAGACAATCGACAGGTCTGTGAAGTGATCAGGAAATTTTGGCTGATTCTGACAGCGGATGATAAAATAAAGAACATCGTTGGAGAGAGACCCAGGTTTCTCTATAAGAATAAAAAGAATATCAAGAGATTATTATGCCATAAAGATGGTTTTAAACGTGGTGGCCCACTATCAGACCGCAAAGGTACTTTTAAATGCTGCAGATGCAAAGCTTGTCCTTACTTGGATACTAGTAATACTTTTCTCCATCCAGTATCTGGACGTAACTTTCATTTCGATGTTTATGCTGATTGTATTACCAGCCATATTATCTATTTGGCTACCTGTCGCAAGTGCCAAGCTTTTTATCTTGGTAAAACTGACCAACGATTAAAGGATCGTTTTCTACGACATGTCAGAGACATTGATCAGAAAGTTCCACATAATGCATTAGCAGCACACGTATTGGTCCATCCTACACATAATTTCTTGTTTAAGGCAGTGGAAGTGGTCACCCAAAACATCAGGGAAGGAGATGTCCATAACAGGACAGAATTGAGAGAGATCTTTTGGATCAACAATTTTAGAACCAATCGACCCCCAGGTCTTAATACAATAGTACCTCTCAGACCTGTTCTAAAATCTATAAGAAACCTACCTAACATTAATACATGATTCTAGCTTTTCTAACATTGAACTACATTATAGGAGACAAATCTCCACTTTGAACATTTATTTTTGTCCTGTGCCTTTAAGAACACCAAAGACAATTAGCTACCAGCTCTTGATTGTGTTTCCTTTATAAACAGGAAGAGCTAACCACACTTTTATACGATCTGAAGAAGGCATCTGCCGAAAGCGCTTATCATTTGGACAATTCCATCAGCTTTTTACACTCCAGTGAAGTATATGTTTTTGTCAGCTTTGCTTACAAAGCATCTAACTGTGCTTTAACAACTTGAAGCCTGAAGTTGTGGATGTTAATTACTAGGCTAATTATTTCAGCATTTCAGTGAAGCTTGCATTTTGTCAGCCTCACTTTTTAAGTTTTCAATAAATTGAGTTTTAACAGCCTGAAGTTTGAATCTGTGGATGACAACTGCTTGGATCGTTTGGACAATTTCATCAGCTTTTTACACTCCAGTGAAGTATATGTTTTTGTCAGCTTTGCTTACAAAGCATCTATTTACTGTGCTTTAACAACTTGAAGCCTGAAGTTGTGGACGACACCTAAGGTCTTTTTTCTTTGCTAAAAACTACGCCAAGGCAAACAATACCCACCTAGGTGAAGTTATAAATGCATTCCAAGCCCCACCCCCAGCTGGAAATGGTAACTACACTGAAGCTTACACACTAAAGCCCTGTACAATCACTTCATAAGTGTACAGACTCAGCTGTACCAGAAAGAATCAAAGCCAGAGCCCCAATTAAAAATGAGCTGCCATGGTGGACATCCAGCATCAATAAACTTTACAATAAATGCAAAAAATTGCTGCCCAAGAAAACAAAGGCAGTGCCCCAAAAATGGAAAAGCACCCTCCGCAGCCTTAACAGGCAAATTAGACAATATGTCAAATTCTCTAAGGGCTTCTTTGAGAAAAACCTAGCAAGCACAGCCAAGGATAACCACAAGAACTTTACAGCTATATGTACGGAGCCTAAAAGGTAGGACCCAAGCATGTATAGAACTAGTGACTAACAGTATCACATGCACTGACCCCACAGAGATAGCAAATCTTCTATCAGATAGGTTTCATGAAAAAGTCACTCCCTTAGCACCTCCAAACTTATCACAAATCTTGTCCCAAACTTATCACAAATCTTGTCCCAAACTTCTCCCCTACCCTACATATCTGAAGAAGCAGGTCATTAAAACCTTGTTCAAGACAAAAAAACACAGCCTCTATGTGACCAGACGGCTTACCAGGCTGTCTTCTAAACAGGCTAAAACATGAACTCGCATCACGATTAAGTAACCTTTTCAATCACAGCCTACCCAAAGGCTTTGTTCCTGCAAAGTGGAGAACAGCAACAGTTATTCCACTCTACAAAGGTGGCCTAGCAACAAACTCTGGGAATTATAGACCCATAAGCCTGACCTTCTCATCTGTAAGACCATGAAATGTATCACTATGGACCAAATAAATAAAGACACAGGTGACCTCCAAACCCTGGATCCAACCCAATTCGGCTTCATCAAGGGCAGATCCTGCCTGTTAAATCTGGTAGACTTTTTCAAAAATTTAATCTGTGCACAAAGCATACCTCGACTTGGCAAAGGTTTTTACACAATCCCACACTCAGGCATTACTGATAAATTTAGCAAACTGAATGTAAACACCTTTGTTGTAAGATGGATCGCCAAATGGCTCATAAACTGGACACACACTATCAAAGTGGAGGATTCCACATCAACCAGCAGACCTGTCACTAGCAGGGTGCCACAGGGGCCAATGCTGGGTCCCCTACTGTTTGGTATATACTTCTCAGAAGTTCTGGCCAATACTAAAGGGTTGTGGCTGACCAAGTCTGCAGACAACTGCAAACTGGGCACAATTATTGAATCCCCAAATTATGTCAGTATACTCCAGGAAAGTCTTACTCAGACAACTGGTGTCTTAGTCATGGCCTCAAATTGAATGCAAAGAGATGCATCATCATTCCCTTCAGCAAACACAATGCCTCTTCATACTATCAAATCAACAACAATCCCCTAAGTACCCACAAATTGTGTAGATCAATATGTGTGTATGCAACTTTAAGAAACTATCCAAGGGCTTACACAAGTGTATAAATACTGAGCACGTGCAATCTAGACTGCCACTTTGTAGTACGCCGTTGAGATGAAAGCATGTATGTATGTAAGGACTGTGTGTTAGCCAGTTTGTTTATATTTTATGATGCTGCTATCCATTCCGATGTGTTTCTGTGTATTAAAGCATCTAAACAAAATACCCCGCCTGCTTGTCATCTATGTCAGATAGAGAGAGAGAGAGAGAGAGACAAGTGACAAATTAGTAAGGGATCTGGGATCACAAGTTGACTATGACCTTAACTTTGACCACCATGTGTCTGCTGTAGTAAGGAAGGTTTTCTATGTAGCACACTTGATTAGTAAAGGCTTCACCTCAAGAGCAAAGGAGGTTATAAACCCTCTATATTCTTCACTAATCTGACACATAACTGAGTATAACCCCCATTCAGCATGTACCACACAAAGCACCTGCAGCAACTGAAGAGTCCTCAGAGGTTTCTAACAGAGAAGATCAAGGGACTCCAGCACATGCCTTATACAGACCAACTAAAGTCTCTGTCACTATACTCTGTATCGTACAGACTTCTTATGGGAGACTTATGCCTGGCTTACAGTGCAATCTCATACCCAACCCGCTGGATAACTAACCAGCTCCAGGACTCAGGAGGTTAGAACTGGGGAGTCCACGTCTACAAAGAGGCCAGTCCAGGGATCAGTCCTTGGACTGCTCTTTTTCGGCATTTACTCAAAGAAGTCAAGGCCAATGTCAGTGGTCTCTGGTTGACTAAGTTTGCAGATGATTGCAAATTAGGAGCTGTCACTAATTTCCACACTGACACAAATGTTCTCCAGGAGTGGCTGACACAGACAAACAACTGGTGTCAGAGTCATGGACTAAAACTGAATGCCAAGAAACGTATAATAGCATCCTTTCGGAAGTCATCCACCCCTGGCAGCTATCATATTGACAACATACCCCTTTCAGATGACCCAGTAATCAGGGACTTGGGAACACACATAGATAGTAATCTAGCCTTGGACCATCATGTGTCTACAGTAGTGAGGAAATCATTCTATGTTGTGCAACTTATAAACAAAGGTATGGCATCTAAGTCCAAAAGAGTCATTGTTCCATTGTATTCGGCATTCAGCAGACCTATCATTGAGTACAATGCCCCCTTTGGTATGTACCTAACCAGGCATATCCAAAAACTGGAATGTCCACAGAGGTTCCTCACTAAAAGAATACAGGGCGTAAGTAAAATGTCCTGTGCAGACCGCCTCAAGACCCTATCCTTGTATTCTGTCACCTACAGGCTTTTGAGGGGAGATCTATGCCTGGCATACAGGGCATTGTCAGACCCAGCTCTGATGGACCTCCTGCATATCCACAAAACAAACAGCACCAGAATTACCTGTTCTAAAGACTTAAACCTTGCCCGTGATATAAATAGGACCTGCAGCAGAGGCAGGTTTGTATCTCAGAGACTACCCCTACAAGGGAACAGACTCCCCATCCATGTGAAACAGAGTTCCCCCCTAACCCAATTCAAGTGAAAACTGGACAATTGGATGGAGAACAGGAAATTCATCCCTGCTTTGGCACCTATGTCTCTGATGGACACAAGCAACCTGTAAATGTTTTATCTCCCAGGCCCCTGCATGTAAATGCTTCCTCTCCCAACCCCCTGCTTACAATCTTCAAGGGGAATCAGAACTTCTCAGAGATTTGGGATGCATGGCTAGGCTTAAAAAGGCCCTTGTGGTCGTTAGCCTAGTAAACACCTATGAACTTATGAAACCTAATGAGCTTGCTAAACACCCTTAAATCAAACAGGAGTAGAGCTACCCATTCCAGGGACCTAAATATGGCCTGCAACTTAAACAGGACATGCTGGAGAGACAGATTTGTCTCCCAGTGACTGCAGCATCTTTGGAATAGGCTACCAATTCATGTAAAATAGAGCATCTCTATGACACTGTTCAAGAGGAATCTGGACGAATGGGTGGGGCACTGCAAATTCTTACTGGGGATAGCGCCACAACCCTCCTGGACATGGGCAGTCATTACTAAATGCAATCCTGGGTACTGACTAGCATTTCTATGTATTACATTGGGTTGAAACAGCTAGGCTTGAAATGATCTCCAGGATGACGGCCTAGTTAACTCCAAAGATCTTATGATCTTATGAAACTCATGTACGAGGAATACAGTGACAAGATATATAATACAACATAACTCTACATTGGGAAATGTTACATATTTTGAGAGATAGCTTGATAAAGGATATTTTTATCTACTTTGGAAAATTCCTATGATAAAGGGAATATTTTTATTTTATTTTGTTTAGTTTGCTTTTGTTTACAGGATTTGTCAAACTGGGTTTAGTAAAAAAATAATTTTCAGAGGGGGCTAGGGGAGAAAAGATCTAACATATTACAAATGTTTTTACACAGACATTCAGAAATATATATGAAGAAACGTTAAATAGTATACAATAGCAATTACACATACATTTGCTAATTACATTACATTCATATGAAAGTTGAGGCAACTATTACAGTATAACAGATACTTATGCATTAGTAGACACTGAACATTGAGCATTTGATGAGGTAAATTAGTGGGTTTGTCAGATAGATCAAAGATCATGTGATTAGTGCTTAGAAATTCAAAAAAATTGAGGTGAGGGGAAGGAATTTGTTACGGCACAAAATAAGGTTACCCTGAGGTTTATATTAGAAGTACAGGGGTGGGGTGAGCAATATCACATAATGCAGTATATAGCTGGGAGATGCCAGTAGAACCATTCAGGTATAGTTAAAGACTGGTTGTGGGGTATATGATTCTGAATGAACTGACAATATGACAAGCTGAAGATAACAGTGGCATTTATTCTGGAGAAATATAGGAGCAGATCCACTGATCTGATAGGTGACATTTTAGTTGTAATTTAAATAAGTTTGCATTCTGAATGGATATTTCATTGCTAGTGGGATGAGGTTCCATAGTTTAGCTACACTATTTGAATATGGAGAGTAACCTATAGTACTACATAATTTGGCTATAGTGATTAGTGATTTTTCTCTAAGGCATAAAATTCTAATGGGAGAGTAGTGTTGTATTAAGTAGTTAAAGGTTGGGCAATTGTATGGCTTATACAGAAGTCTGTATATTATAAGTAGCTGAGACAGAGCTAGGTTATGTGGTAATTCCAACCAGTTTAACCTGCTGAGGGCTAGGCAGTGGATATTATAGTATTATAGTTTACTGCAAATTTGTCTATTTTATTATAAAAGTTTGGATAACTGTCAGACCCGAGGTTTACAGAAGATTGGGGCAGCATACAGGAGAGATGTCAGTAAGAAAGTAGAAGCTATACATCTTCTGGCTATGTCAGTGAAGAAGGTTTTCATTCTGTATAATATACCTTATTTTTGATGAGTTTTTCAACCATATGTGATACATGGTGGTCAAATTTCAACTGGTCATCTATAATGACACCCAGTAATTTTGTCTGATTTACTTGTTCTACTATGGTGTCATTGGCAGAAATGATAGTGAATACTGTTGTTTTTTATGCTTACATTGTTTGGAAACTCTTTTGTTGTTTTGGTACAGATCTATTGTGGGGTAAAAGTAGTAACTTAGTTTGGGGGTTTAGAAGTAGTTGTGAATTATTTAGCTGTGTTTTAATTGATAAAGGATTTACTGCATAAGGTATTGAACTTTAGAGAGACATTTGGCAATGCAAATTAGGGTCAAGTCATCAAGTCATCGGTGTATTGGAAGAGGATAGCACATTTTGTAACAGTATAAAGATCAGTGATGAATATGTTGAAAAGCATGGAGCCTAGTACGGATCTATGTGGGACACAAACACTTACTGGCAAGAAGGTGGAGAAAGAATTTTTCCATGTCATTGCTTGTGCTCTGAGAGATAGCCATGGAACCACTGCAGTGAAGAGTTGGGGAGCACCAAGGATGACAGTTTATGTAAGAGTTTTTGGAGGGAGATAGCACAGGAAGATTGTGCAAACTAGGTCTCCAGAATGTCTGTGAGTGTTCACAGTATTAACAAACTTCGGTGAAGCAGTATTTGTGCTGTGATGAGGACAGAAGCCATTTTGGGTTGAAGACAGACACTGGATATCTATTAGTTGACACGTTGCTTGCATATACATTTTCTAATAGTTTTGATAGGGGAAATGAAATGGCAATTTGTATACAGCTTGAAAGATTTGTATTGATTCCACCCTTGTGCAGTGGAATAAAGATTTTTTCCATAGCAAGGGTACTTTATTTCCAGACATAGATTGATCAGAATTGAAACTGCATATGCAATAGCATCATCTGACATTTTAAGATAATCACCAGGTAGATTATCAGCGCAGCTGCAGCAGGCTTTAACGTTTTGAGGTACTTTTTGATGGCACCTGTGGGAACTGGTTGGAAGGAGAAATGTTGACAGAGATTATGTAATTGAGTGGGGATCTCAAGAGCTTGATTATTCACCTGGTTGGTTAATGACTGCACTGTCTGTATAAAGTGGGAATTGAATTTATTGACTAAGGTATCACAAGTATTTTGTTTGGAGGCCACAATTTAAGACTTCCATTGGAATTGTGAGGGTAAGGAATGCAGTTAGAATATTAAGTGTGTAAGGAGGAGAAAAGATACTTGTACAAGGAAATGCAATACGAACACATTTTTGAAATATAAGAAGTAGAGGGGTTTGAAAGGACAGAGGATGAGGACGTAGTTAAAATAGGAATTACGGAGGATTTATTTGGGAAAAGAAAAAGTTGAAATCTAAAATAATAGACTTAGAGGTACTGTTGGAAAGGGTCTAAGTAGGAGTGGATATAGTGCAAAGCATTATAGGAGAGAGAAAGGCTGTTAGGAATGATGCTAAAAGTTAGATGGAAGTTGGAGAAAAGGTGAATAGAAGCAGGAGTGTTTCTATAATATCAATAAAGTTGCTTGGTGATGTTTAGGGAATGGGTGTCATGGATGAAAGGTGTATGTGGGAAGAATAATGGCAGAGTAAGGTGGTAGGGTATTGGGCTTCCCACCTACAGACCAATTAGTACAGAAAGGAATCAGTTTTACAGCTGTGTTGAGCAAGTAGCAAGAAGACACAAAGTACAACAGATTTTCTTTCATGTACTGAATACAGACACTAAGAACCCAGGGAGGTAAAGTAACCAGCATATACAATGTAATGTAATTGGCAAAAGAAAGAACAGTGGCCAGCTTGGTAAGTGGTCTTTAGAGTGCAAGGAATAATCCTTTGGGGAAATGTCACAGCCACTTTCTGGCATACGGCAGGCATATATTAACTGTCACTATATTTTCTTGGTAATAACGTTTTCTTGACCAGAGACCTCATCTTCTTTACGGCGAATGGAAAATGTCTAAATATAACCCAGTAATGCCAATTTGTTTTAGCTGACTTACTGAAACTTGAATAGTTTTTATTTAAAGAATGTACTATATTCGCCTACTAGGGCAAATTCCAAAACAGCATCGTTTACATTTATATTATAGTAAAAGAAAGACTTAACACTCACCAATATTTAAACTGTCTAATTAAGCTTTCCATTTCAATGCATTATTTAACTGATTCACAGGTAGTCAGTGTGAAGATATGTAAAGGCTGCCAGCCTAGCTAGATAGAATTTGTAGATAATTCTGTCATTTGTATATATTAACATAAGCCACATGCTTGTTCTCTTAAATGTGAAAAGATTGTATTGGATGTTGAACTCAAAAAAATGTAACAAGAGTGCACTCTGCTGCAAGAAAGCTGATAAGTCAAGCATTGTGAAATTCTTTGATCTAAAACTCGAAGCCGAGATGTCTAGAGGGAGGCATTCTGCCTATTATTTTGAGGCCAGAGTTAATGGCTAGAATTTACATGTATAATTTCTTTTATAGCTCTGGCTTCCTGACCAGCTGCAAGATCAAAAGGGCTAGTAACATCTGGGTTTCTGTTAGCCTGGGAACCAGAAAGAAATGATTTAATCTGAGAATCAGTGGTACTGTGTTATCAATTTAAGGACAGAACAAATGAGGGTATTGAGCATTTGTCTTGAGAACATACAACTCACCAGCACTCTGCCTGTGTAGTATATGTAAGTTTATTTTAGAACTGTGTTTTCTCATAGATATAGCTAGGAACTAGGAAGATTAGATTCGTTTTTTTTCTGTGCTGATGCCAGAACTTTTCTACTGTATTATTTTAAGTATTTCTCTGTGATCTCTGAACTCTTGACTAGCACTGTGTAGTAAGAAGTATTGTCTTGTGTTTTTATTATTTATTATTAAATATTTTTAAACCTTTCAACTGTGGCTGTTTTGAGTAGAGATAATTTAAGCTCTAGAGTACACTGCATGTATATTGTGATACTGGCCAAGCCACTCCAATAAGCCTTGACTGTTCAGTTGCACTTACCATTTGGATAATAATATTGCGCAGTAATAACTGGACACCCTTTCATAAGGTCCTTTTAGTAGCTGATAAATATTAGTGGGTGGTAGCAAGTGGTACTACCATATAGTCTGGGTAAAAGGGGCACAGCTGGAGAACATGTGCCAGCCTTCCCCAGGAGTGTCTGTGTGGTTGTATATAACTCTAATCTCAAAGTGTGTGTGTGTCAGCTACTTGAGCAGGGACATGAAGCAGTGGTTGGACAGAGAGGGTGCTGGATGTTTTAGCTTGCCCACCAGACTGAGATGTGGACCCTATAGCTGTGCCAGTGGGGAGTCTTACTGGAGACCTGGAGAGAAAGGGAAAAAACAGCCCCACAATAACTGTGATCTCTGTGTGCTCTTAAGGAAAATTGTACCTTACTGTGTGTGTATTTATTATCCTTTCCCTATATGGACTCCCCTCACTGGTGTTAGTGGTGAGGATTGAGGCTCCTTGATTGCTGGGTCAGTGCATGGGCGTCACAGTCAGCTTAATAGAACTTTCTCAATATATATTTCACCACATTTAATTTTTCTACCTGTAACCATTTCCCAACATAACAGAAGATGGCCAGAGTTCTCCAACTCATCATAGACTGAGATATGGGATAGTTCAATCCCAGATCAGCTTGTCAACCATGTGAGTAAAACCAGATTTGACTAAACGTTCTAAAATTATTTAAGATTGGGGATTACTTGAGGAATACATTTCCTGAAATACTATAGATGAATTTGGATCACCAGCAATTACAAATATTTTTAAAATGCAGCTTTTCTTGAAAGAATTAAAAATTGTCATCTGTAAGTCCCTCCTTAGAGGCTTATACTCTTAAAAACAAATTTCCAACCCTTTAAAACCAAAAAGAAGCTCACAGCTACTAACTCAAGATACTTGAACTGTTGCATGTTCTATTTAAGTTCAGTGATTTTTTTCTCATAAAGACACCGTCACCCAAGCTACTTTTCCTATAATTATAGTAACCACTATACTTAAAAGATGAAAAGGCTAGTTACGATCACTAAACCGTAAATCTTTGTCTCTGCAACAATTATGGCCAAAAAGTCATTTAAGGTCTAAATTTCAGGTCCAACAAATTGTTGAAGCTTCTCGCATTACACTTATAAAATCACAGCCATCAGTCTCCAGATCTACAAGCAAGGACACTACAAAAGTTTTAACAATGTTGTCATCTGCAAACTTATCAATTTGCACCCTTTGAACTCTATATATAAATGTTTGTTGGATGACTTTTAAATGGCAGTGTCTCCCTCAGATATATCCATTTAAATGACTCAGTCAGTTTCTTTGTCACCTAACTGTGGGGCTGATTAGTTTGTACTAATGTGATTACTAGCCAGTCTTACTTTTCTAATAGTAAAGGCAAATGAAATACCCTCACCTCGACACCAACTCATTATCTCTGCTACAACTGAGGAAGAAGTCCCATTATGAATTTTACTTAAATCATATATATCCCACTGTTACAATAATAAAATCACAATTTGCTGTTGGAAAGTTCACTGAGATTATTGTGTTTTTATGTCATTCACTCTGCATCCTCTTAAATAAGAAAAATAATTAATTATTGGGAATAATGTTTCTAATACTTATAATCATGGAATTTCCATCACTGAAACTTTCCTATCTAAGTCAGTCGAATGTAAACCTTTCTCTGATGAGGGGAAAAAGAAAGAGGAAGTGGAGAGTGGTTTACAATTTCTGTACTACAGTATGTATCCATTTGAGTTAGCATAGGCATTGAGAGAATTTCAGTTTCCATCACCTGCACACAGCCTGCCAGTGCCCTTCTTCTCTTTTTTTCTTTAGCTTTCAGAGATTGTTTCTGGAATTTCTTATAAGTCATCAGTAGTGTCTCCTTTCTATTTCTTAAGATTGTTACATGCTAAATTTTCCTCATTGACAACTAATACAGTTTCAGTATTGTCATCCAGAGACTAATTCTCAGAAGGTCATATAACGGCATCAAATCTGATACCTGTGTAGTCAAAATCTACTACGATGATTGGGTTGTCACATGAACAGCCTTGTACCATTTAATCAAATACTGATATTTACTACAAACATTACACGTAAAAGCACCAGCATCCTTACTCTTTATATGTTTTACACAGAGTACACTGCTGAAGATACCCTCTTTCCAACTAAATCTCTCTCACAAAAATTATGAGTCTTATCCATTGTGCTGTAACAGCTAATGAAATACCATAGTGCTTGTAAACTATATTCAAAATAATAAAAAACTGGGTATAAAAAATAATTTCCCTGAACACTATTGCCCACAGGCACTCAAAGCCTAGCAGAGTAAAGCAGCACTTTGTTGAAATATAAGGTTAACTTCCTTTTCCCACAACCTACTTGTATATTTGTCATCACTGAGGCTTCATGCACTGTGAAAATGCAACAAAGTCTACTATACAATCATGCCGCACAAAATTTTTCAAGTGCTAAATAACACTGAATTCCATGCATAAAAAAAAAACAGATAAACACGATATGTAATATTGTTCCCATCATGTTATTGTTCATGTCAAAGTATTTCTCAAAATATTAAAAGTAATGTTTCACCCAGTCTAATGCAGAGACTGTTAAATTGCTCACTCTTAAACAGGAAAAAAAATCTGTTCTGAAAAGCTAAACTGTCAAATTCAAATTAAAAGAGTTTTAATTAAAAGTTCAGTTGTGTAAGAAATTAACATAACAGTAGATGTCCTACTGATCACTGCATTCCAAACAGATGGGTTTTCACCGCTGACATCCAGCCAAGGTACTACAGTTTAAATCTTCCCAGAAGCATACATCTGATGCATGTCCTCAGCTTGCAAGCATAGGGTATATCAATGGACATATCAGTGTAAATCCTCAGACTATCTCCAAGCATGAGAGAGAAGTAGTCCGCTAGAAGGGATGAAGTAGGAGATGAGAAGACGTCCTCGGTCATAGGATCTTCCAGACAGGTAAAGTGTAAAGAAGAAGAGGAGAAAAGACCAGAAAGGGGGAAGGAGGTGGCATCTACTGTTATGGTAAGTTCTTACACAACTGTATGATGTCCTAACTGAAATCAATGTTGCAGAATTCCAAACAGATGGGTATTTCACAAAGAGAACAGATGAGAGGACAGCTAAGAATGGGAAGAACTGCCCAAGAGTCCAGAAAGGGCTGACCTAGCGAAGGCAGCCCTTGACCTTCAAAAAGCTTCTATTATCTTGTGTTTAGTGAAAGCGTGCACAGAAAACCTCATAGCAGCTTCCAGGATTGAGCTGAAATCTACTTCTTTGTAAAAGGCACCAGAAGAGGCTATTGCTCTAGTAGAGTGAGCCCGTGGGAAGGAAGACAAAGGTTTACAATGGTCCGAGTAACAAAAGGAATTGGACTTGGACATCCAGCTTGCAATGGTTTGTTTAGATACTGACTGGCCCAGTTTAGAGTTCATAAAAGAGATAAATAGTAGGTGTGACTTATGAATACACTTAGTCTTGTCCAAAATAGAATCTTAGCTGTCTGTGCACATCTACGGAATGTAGGAGTCTTTCAACCATGTTCTGTGGGTTGGGAAAGAAAGTAGGAAATTGATGGCTTTGATGAGAGATATCTTCATTTATCACTTTTGTTTACCACTTTAAGCATGAAAGATGGTCTGACCCTCAGGGACACTCTAGCACTGTGAAAAGTAAGAAAAGGAGGGACAGCCATGAGTACTTGTAGTTCTGAGATTCTCCTAGCAGAAGTGAGAGCAAGCAACAGAATAGTTTTGCAGGTATAGAATTTGAGAATAGATGAACCTACTGGCTGAAAAGGCAGAGTGATTTTTTTTCTACCACAGAATTGGCATCTCAAGGTGGAGGCACAGGTTTCCTTGGTTGGGAAGTGTAGCACTCCTTTTTGAAATTGTTTGGCCTCAAGCCTGGACATAACAGACAGGCTGAGGGAAAGACAGGCTGAAATGCCTGAAAGGTGGGCTTTGATGAAGGAGTATGCCAGACCACTGTTCATGAGCTCACACAAATAGGACAAGAGAAGAGGAACCTCTGATTTTGTGGGGTTCTGATTGTTTGCATGACACCATATAGAAAATCTCTATTTGGCTATGTAGGATTTCATGTGATGGGTCTCCTTGCCTCCTGGAGCACCCAAAGTGCTTCCTTAGAAAATTGGTGTCTCAAAGAAATCAGAATCCTATTATCCACAGGCTTACATTGAGGGATGATAGGTTGGAGTGAAGCACAGTGTGTGATCTGGTTCACTTTGTGGTGACTTTCCCTTGCTAAGTGGTAGAAAAGGGCAAACCAATGCTGTCTTGACCAAAAGGGAGTCACTAGTAGTATTTTTTTTTCATTTTGCATCTTTAGTAAAATATTTGGTAGCTCAGAAGATGAAGGGAATGCATACAGAAACTCTTCTGTACATTGAGTGAAGAAAGCATCATTCCTCCATGCCAAGGGGCAAGGAGTCCCAGTGCAAAAAAGGGGGAGCTGTTTGTTGCTGTCTGAGAAAAATACGTCAGTGGTGTTCCACACCTGTGAACAATGTCTAAGAAGACTTGTTTGTTGAGGGTCCATTTATGGGAGTCTTTGAAGGAGCTGCTTAGGGAGTCTGTCTGGACATTGCCTTGTGATGGAATGTGTACTGCTTGAAGGAACATGCCCATATGGGTGGCCAGGTCTCAGGCAATCTGAGCTAACCTGGTATGACCTGGTTTCACCTTTCGTGTTTATGTGCCACATGACTGTAGTGTTGTCTGTGAATATTCAAAGAGACCTTGGTTTCCAAACTTAGGCAAAAATTTGAGGGGCCTGAATAATAGCTCTCACCTTTTGAGACTGAGTGTTCTTTCTTTAGGTTGGAATGTCAATGGCTCTAGACCTTGTGGATAACCATTTATGCCCCTCAAGCCTCATCTGAGGCATCTGTGTACATTTCTTGACTTGAGGTCTGTGCCTTCAAAAGGTAATCCCGAACTGCGGTTCACCTGTGTCACCCATCATAGGACCTTTTTGAGAAAAACATGAGGGAGATATGTGTGTCCATTGGGTGATAGCAGTGGGACTATACATTTTTCTGTTTCACTGAATTTTCCTCATATACAACCTAGCTAAAGGAAGCATGAATCCTATTGCTCTTAGGATCTACCTTGCTGAACAGTCTTTGAGGGAGATTAGAGACTGGCAGTAAATTGTGAGGTTCTGCAACGTTTCCTGAGTCAAGAAGGCCTGCATGCTTTTGTATCCAGTCTGCAACCCAAGAAAACTAGGTCCAAATGGGCTGCAGGGCAGATTTTTTTTTAAATGACAGTGAATCCCAATTGCAGGAAAAGGGTGTGAGTGAATTTGAGATGCTGCAGTAAGATCTGAGGTGAAGAAGCCTGGATAAACAAATCATCTAGGCCAGGGAAGTATTTGTATTCCTTGAGTCCTACAAAAGGATTTAAGAGGAGCTAGGCACTTTGTGAATACTCTGGTGGCTGTAGAAAGCCTGAAAGACAAAACAGTAAACTGAACATGAGTCAGTATAAAACCTGAGGAATTTCCTGCAGGAAGGGTGCATGGGGAATGCAGGTAAGCATTCTTCAGATCCAAAGAGACTTGAAATGCCTATGGGAGAATAAAGGGAAACGGTCTGAAGGGAAAGCATTCTGAAAGTGGGAACATTGAGGGTAGTGTTGAGCAGAGAAAGATCCAGCATGGGCCTCAATGTCCTTTATTTTTTGTAACCAGAAACAGTTTGGAGTAGAATCCTCATTCCACAAACTGAAGAGGGATTAGTTCTATCTTGCCTTGGGAATGTAGTTCCTGAAGAATGCGAAAAAGATTTAAATGATTGTGGGGTGAAGGTGAGATGCCTTTGAAGGGATAGAGTTCTTTCCAGGACACAGTGTAATCATGTTTTTATGATGGACAGTACCCACATGTCTGTGGTAATCTTTTCCCAGTTTGAAATGGTCTGAGTTAGTCTTTTTGAGGGGGGGTATAGGGTAGGGTAGGAGCTAGAGGAAGGGGGTTGGAAAGATGGTCACAGTTACTTATCAGAAAATGAAGGCCTCCTATATCTGGGATCCCTTTCATATTTTTCTGAAAATCTTTTCCTGGGTGCCTTCTTCTGTTTCTGTGAATGTCTATGTTCCCTTCTAACAAAATAAGTAGGGTTGGTTGGGTAATTCCTCTGGCATCTTGGCACAGACTTAAGAAGGGGGTCTACATTGCATTGTTGAATGAACTATTTAGGGAATACCTATTTGTCTAACTCTATTTGTCAAAAGCTCTAGCCATCGAATGATCGTTTTAGGGGATTATTTCTGAGAGGAAAAAGACATGAGGGAGATCTGTGTGTCCACTGGATGAGAGCAGTGGGACCATACATTTTTCAATTTCACTGAATTTTCCTCATATGCAACCTGGCTAAAGGAAGCATGAATCCTAGTGCTCTTAGAATCTATCTTGCTGAACAGGCTTTGAGGGAGGGATTTTGCCTTTTTCCCCACTGTAGTGTGATCTCGGAGTTGGAATATTTAGTTAGGGGGGCTGTGGGGAGCACAGCCCCCTACCTGAGTGGGTTTTTAATTTTGTTATTTTTGTGATGACTGGTGGTTGGCCTACTGGTTATTTTCCCCCGGGATAACTTTCATTTAAAATGTCATTCGATGGATAGAGCTTTCGACAAATAGAGTTCGATGAATAGGTATTCACTAAATAGTTTATTCGATGATGTGATAGAAACCTGTAAGAAGGATCTGTCTGCAGTCTTTCATAGTTTTAACTTGTTCCTGCAAGGTTATGAATAAGATAGCTGCCTGTAGTCTGATCAAAAGGTTTGGGCATGGGCTGGTTTCATAGCCAGGCATATCTGTGAATGCCCGTACCAGTAGAACCTGCTCTGGAAGAGGACTCAACAGCATTACAGGTGTGTGTTGTACACTATGTCTAACCACTTAAGTAGCCTGATTTACCAAGGACAAGATTTGTTGTTTAGATCCTGTACCTGGCATATCACCACCACCGTGTTTACATTCTTAAAGATAGCTAAAAGGTATTTAGTCATCTGGACTTGATAATTTGCTGCCCTGAAGGCCAGTATAGGAGAAGTATAAACCTTTTCTCCCCACCTGTTCATAGCCCTGCTGTCCTTGTCTGAAGGTACAGCATTAACCTTGGGTAGTAGCTTAGAAGGACTGTCAGAAGATAGGGAAACAGCAGAGGGGTCAGCTACAGGATTCTTAAAAAGGAACTTAGGGTCCTCTAGGACCCTGTAGAATCTGTCTGGCCTTTTGGGAACAGGAGACTGTAAGTCAGGTGCTGAAGGCATGGATGCAAAAGTGTACAAAAAGGCCTTCAGCACTGGGGGACAAGGGAGATGGCCAGAATGCCCACCTCTAAAAGGGTGTTGTATCTTTTGGACATCACTGATCTGTCTAGATTCCCACTGATATAGTTTTATCATATTTACAATGGTCTCCCCAAAGGATGCCTTTTCTACAGGGGAGTCGGGAAAAAGGGAATCCTCATTATCTGAAGGAACCTGGCCAGGAGGGTGAATTAGACAGAAGTAAGCTAAAGAATGGTCATCAGATTCTGAGGCCTGCTCCTCTTCAGTGGAACAAACTTCCACAATAACCTTCTGTGGAGTGGGAGAAGGAGACCTAAATGAAGGCAGTTTAGGGCCATAATGGCCTTGAACCTGACAGAAGTCCATCCATTCCTTCTTCCTAGAAGGAAAAGGTGAAGAGACTTATTTGGTTTTCTGTCGCCTTTTTCTTTAGGGGAATGTCTACCTCAACCAAGTGTGCAGGCTCTGACCCCTAACATACCTCAAGCAGTTTGCTGGGAATCTCTTCCCCAACTAACATTTGTGAGATGCTTTCTGGTCCTTCTGAGATAATGATCCGTGGTTCCCCTTCTCAGCTGCCGTAACAGTCTCTTTGGATGTGCATTCCACTGATGCCATACTGGCCTCCAGCGAGGAAGTGATAGAGGGCATCCGAGGTACAGCTGGACTTACCATGGGTTCTGTAACCTCTGCAGGTGCATCAGAATCAGACTGGGCTGACTGATTGTCAGGCCTAAGCTTCTTGAGTTTTTTCTTATGAGCTGGAGGTACATTTTGTAATATGGGGCCCACTATCTTTAAAATGGTCCAAATGCCTCAATCTTTGGGTCTCCAGGAAGGTGTTCAGCAAAGACAAATGGGAATGCAATGTCTTGTCACAAAGGATTGTCAAATGAAACAAAGTTTGTAGTAGTGCCCTGTGCCGACGCAGAAAAGACACTGGATATAGAGGGTTTTGTAGGGAACTTGCCTACTGCACTCACACTTACCCCTGCTAGCTAACAAAAAAACAACAAAACAAATTAAACAAGAAGTAAATTATAGGGCACTTATCCGAAAGCAAGAAGGCGTACAGTACAAATGACCACGAGAAGATCTGACTGATGGGTACGAGACCTGCGTTTGGGCTGGCAGCGAGATATTCTGAGGATTTACGCTCATACATCTGTTGATATAACCCTTTTTGTGAGTTGAGATCATATACAGGATGCATGCTCCTGGGATGGTTTAAGCTTTGGTATTCTGGCTGGACATCAGTGGTGAAAACTCATCTGTTTGGAATACTGCAACAGTGATTTCAGTCAGGGCATCTTATATAAACAACAATGTATGATTTTTACCAAAAAATACCATGTCTTTCAGTATTCTGTTTTCACTCTCGTATACAAAGATAAATGTTTGCGTTTTTGTGCCAGATGCATGATCACTTCAGCTCACAGCTGCTCATTTTAAGAGCCTCTAATTTAGCCTCTAGAGGGAACTTGCCCACTAAACCACTAGGGAGATAACATAGAACCCTGAAAACAAAATTTAATTAAAAATAGTAAAATGCAAAGGCAAAGCAGGATGGTAACCTCACTGAAGAAAGCTGTATAATTACCTTACTTCAACTATTAAACCTGGGCAATATGAACTGCTTTAAACCATGGGATGAAAAGGGAAATACCTCACTGAAGCAAACCCTCTGAATCCAAACTACAATACTGGGACATACAACAATTTGATGGAACACAAGTGATATGTTGGCTCGTTCTGGGACCTACATAAATAAGTTTAGCCCCAAGATGAGAGAGATAAAATACAACCACTGAACCACAAGGAGGTAGTCAAGAGTCCTGTACACAACATTTAGTTAAAAATGCAAAACAATATGCATAGCAGTGCAAAGGCAAAGAGCAGGATGGTTACTTCACTGAAGAAGGTACTACAATACCTGTTTCAGTTACTGTGGGCAATATGAACTGCTCTATACTACAGGATGGAAACGTAATTAAAAAAATAAGACATACAGTGCTCAAAAGTGTTGCAGTATAAAATGTCTGACTGAAGCAGGTTCTACAAGGGGGGATGTAACTAAAAGATTGGTAGGGGGATGTTAGTTAGAACAATTCTTTTCTTATTGACAGCCACTGCCCATAAGGGACGTGGGGGCCAGATGCAGTTTAAATTTACTATTTCCTCTTCAATTGTCAATGTTTTGTTTTAACAGGATCAGGGATGAACTCTGTTTAAAATGGATGTGGAGTCTACTCCACAGCATGGGGATTCTTTGGGAAAGATAGCTGTCTCTACAGTGTGTTCTGTTTATGTCACAAGTGATGTTCTGATACTTGGACATAGAATTTCTGATGCTGTTTGTTTTGCACATGTGCAATAGATCCATCAGGGCTGCATCTATGGACGCCCTGTAAGCCAAGCAAAGATCCCCTCTCAGCAGCCTGTAGATACAGAGGCAGAGCCCTTAGGCAATCAGTGTAAAACAAGGGTATTCATGCCCTGAATTCTACTAGTGAAAAACCTTTGGGGTCATTCCAACCATTGCACGTGTCTGATTAAGTACATGCCAAAAGGAGGCATTGCATTCAATGACAGGTCTGAAAAGGACCAAGTAGAGTGGTACTATAACTTCCTTGGACCTGCATGCCATAGCCTTACTTATACGTTGGGCAACATAGAATGATTTTCTTACTATCTTAGCTGCATGTTGGTCAATGGTGACTGTCTACATATGTTCCCAGATCCATTACTACTGGGTCAACTCTTAGGGGTGTTTTATCGATGGAGTAATTCACTTGGGTTGACAGTTTCCCAAAGGCCATTACAATGCATTTTTTGGCATTGAGTTTTAAGGCATGGCTTTGGCACCAGTCATTTATCCATGTTAAAGTGATTTGGGGGGAATCTATAATAGCTCCCAATTTACAGTCATCTGCGAACTTAGTGAGCCAGAGGCCTTGAACATTAGCCTTGACTTCAGAAAAGTAGATGTCAAACAGGAGCCCAGCATGCAGTCTTGGAGTACTCCACTGGTGACCGGTCTCTTAGTAGAGGTGGTTTCACCAAACCTGAGTTCTAGAGTCCTGTCTGTGAGCTAGACGGCAATCCAGCAAGTTATATTGGGATTTTTTCCTAGCTCAGAGATCTTGTCAACAATACCTGACTGGGGTATTGTATTAAATGCCTTGAAGTCTACTAGGTTAAGTAGGCATGCCTTTCCCGTAACAAAGCCAAACTATAATTAGTTCAGTGTCTGTAGGTTGCAAATGTCCTTGTTTTTAACTTCCATGACAATTTGTTCCTTGGTTTTGCATATTAGGCTTGTTGGACTGATGGGTCTGTAGTTTCCTGCATAGAGTGATGGTCCACCCTTGTGGAGGGGATCTCGGGGTTAGGGGGAGCCTTTAATTTTGACAAACTGTCACTTGAGGGATGTAGTTTTCCTTACACTAGCTTCTAACTGTACTAGTTTAGCTAGGTTTTCTAGGCTGATGTTTACTTCAAAGGAGACAGCTTTGTGATCTGACCTCACTACTGAGGATGTGACATAGAGGAGAGAATGTAATACTCTCCCATGGTGGTAAGTAGCAGTTCCAATATGCTTGATCTCCTGCTTGGAGCACACACTATCTGTTCCAGGACATTTGTGTTAAATAACTCCACGAAGCATTGTGCCTGTGAGTTTGAGCCAATGTAAATTTCAAAGTCTACATTGGGGTAGTTAAAGTCCCCCATGAATAAGGTATTTGGTTGGATGCTGAGCACCACTAGTAGGTTTAGGTAAGGGTTGTGAGACTCTAGGGGCATAGATGGTGACCTCTAGCTAGTTATGATAGACAGAGATGCCTCCATGTTTGGCCCCAGTCTGGGCTATTGTTGGTTGAAATATGTAGAAGGCACTGTAGCCTTGCAATGCCAGAGTACTTTCAATGGCTTTAAACCAAGTCTCAGTCACCACATAAATGTCTATTTGAAGGGTATGTCATTTTTGTTTAGGCTCCTAGCACTGAGCAGTAACATCTTAAGGTTGCTTGGAGATTTTTTCACTGTGTAGGTAGTTTTGTCTTTTTGGCATTGTCAAAAGCCTAGGGGGACAGGTACAGCCCATCCTTGGCAAAGCAACATGGTCTGTTGATCATGTCCTCTCATGCTGTCAAATGCTGGACCCCCCTGGAGTGACTCCAGAAACTAAGCCAATTATTAAAATCAATCATTTTATGTTCATACTGTGGCATCATCCTTGATGAAGGTAGAATGCTGCTCAGTGAAAGGCTTGTACTTGTCTTTGATACATATTATGAGAGATCCATTATGTCTCTTTTCATACAGTCCAGTGAGGTACATCTGAGGTTATTTACATTTACATGGACTATGATACAATCATATTGCCAACTGGGATGCAGTGATTTGAGTGCATGCATGATATTGCAGATCCTGGCTCCACACAGGAAACTAACTGCTAATCTCTCTTTGTCTAAACTGGCAAGTGGGGCATCTGTGTGTTGCACAACAAAGTCTCCAATAACAAGAGAAAAGCATATGCTTGCTTATGGGCATTGTTCATGCAGGACCATTGGGTGCAGACTTATATGAGATGTCTGGTGTGTTTTAGTAATTGCTGAAGGGCAGTGTCAATATTCAGCAGCTTTGGAGGTTTTTGAGATTTGTGAAGACTTCTTTTAAGCACCTCAGCATAAGACAGTCAGTGTGTTTGTGGTGAACTGTACGTGTGAGGGATGTAGTGTGGGTATACTTGACAACCTTGTTTGTATGCAAGACTTTTGCCTCCAAGGAAGTTGTGCATTTACATCTCTCACATACTTTGTTGTTTTCTTTAATGATTAAATGGTTGCCTGAGAACATGAGACAATTGCTACATTGCCTTAGGATGCCCAAGTCTACCAAGCTGGCCACAGAGACATAAGGAAATTGCATGCTCATGTTGTCTGGTACAGTAATAGGGTGGGCTGTTTAAGATTAAGGACTGGGTTTTAATAGGGGTCTCCTATGGTAGTTTTTAGGATTAAGGGAAGATGATTTATAGTGATAGGATATGATAGTGCTATTCTATATGCAAACTAGTTTCTGGAGTTAAAGTTAAGATGCTATACAGCGCTAGGATATGGTAGTGCTAGTCAATGCACACGTTACTTGCTCTGTGCTTAATTCCATGCAATGCCATGCAGTTTAATAGGTTTTGGAACTAATCTTAACTTTACAGGGAAATTTTGCTGTCTAGGCATTTGCTACTGTACAGGGCACTGCTAACCACTGTAGGCAGCTCCACTCAAATTCACCTGATTTACAGCAGAGAAAAAATAAAGCTTGAAAACTGACTTCTATGTCCTTTAACCAATAAACAACCATACTCTGAACTCCCTGGAGTGTTTCTTGACTAATAGAGACCAGGTAAACACCTTCTGCCTCAAGATGGATGATCCTGCAATTTATGAATATAAAATCACAACAAAAGTAGCTCTCAAAGGCAGATTAAACAACAAAAATCTACCAAAAAACTAAGTTACTGGTTAATTTGCCCTTCTGCAAGGCATTCTGGAGGCAAACAGCACTAGAAAAGTGAACAAACAGATAAATTATTATTTTTGACATAAAATTAAATCCTTCAAAAATGCTCAAAAACAGTAGCAATCACTATATAAAGCAACTATAAGTGCAGTAAATCTAGAAAATATTCTTATCGTAGTCTGGATGGCTGTGGATGCAGTTGAAACACTTGAAAAGTGTTGCTGAGCCCTGTGAAAGTGAGCACAAAGCCTTGCAAATTAGCCTGATTTACAACAGATAAAAAAGCTTGAAACTGACCCCTATGCCCTCTGGCAAATAAATGACCACACTTTGAGCTCCCTGGAGTGTTTTTCATCTCAGAGAGACCAGATAAACACCTTATGACACAAGATGGATGATTCTAGAATTTCTTAATGTAAAAGCACAACAAAAGTTACTCTCAAGTGCATATATGTAGAAGTTTAGTACAATTGCTTTAACTGTGTTTTTAAAAATGTTTTTATATATGTATGTATTTGTTTATTCAAATATGGACTTTGAACTTTCAGTGTATAAGGTGAAGTTATGTATTGATGGTGTGTCCTGATGAAGTTCTGTTATTATTTTGCGAAATGAACGCACTAATCAACCTGATTAAATATTTGATTATTTTTTTGCTTGTAATATTTCTGTGTTTTTTTTATTAGCATTTCATTGATACCACAAGCTTGGACCGCAGTCTTTTTAGTCTGATTATTTTTAATACAGTAAGCTACATTGTCACTTTACTGATGACTTACTGAAGCTATTAGTATAAAACCAAGGTTGAAAAGTAGAGGTTTTAAGAAAAATAACTAATTATTTTTATGAGATTAGATGTTTTAAAAGGATGTTACAACTGGTGGAATGAATCATGTGATGAGTTATTTTAACATATAAGAAAGACGTGAAGCTTTGTTAAATATATATATATATATATATATATATATATATATATATATATATATATATATATATATATATATATATACATATATAACTCTGAGCTTGTACAAATTTGAAGAAGAGGGAGAAAGTGATAAAAATACAAGACTTGTCTTATTTCTCTAACAGGAGTAGCATGAAGACAAGGTCATGAGTTTTAATCAAGCAGATAACAACAAGAAGTGGGTTTCCTTCAAACTAAGTGCATTGCTTTAAAAATAACTGCATCTCAATCGGGTTCCTGTCAGAAGAACGAAGACGCATTATGTCGAATGCATCTGTCGAACTGTAAATGTCGAAAATGCAAAATGACGAAGCAGCTTTTACGCAAATTCTTTCCCTGGGAAAGAAGTCCCTTGGCTGCTTCCATCACTTTGCCGTTTTCAGCACTGTAGTGCGATCTTGGAGTTGGTCTATTTAAGTAGAGGGGTGTAGGGGGAAAAGCCCCCCACTTAAAATAGTGTTTAATGTGTTTTTTTTTTTTTGGGAACAGCAATTTTTTTCCCAGGGAAAAATTTGCTATTCTGGCTGTTATCTCTTTTTTGTTTTCGTTCTTTTGTGGTCGATATAACAGCGTTCGCTCTTTTGATCGTTTGCTGTTATAACATAGACCCTCTTAATTATGGCCACAACAGCAGGTGAAAAAAGCAAATATAAGCAGTGACACAGGCACAGGCACATAAATAACATGAAACATCACCTTAGCAGAAATAAGGAAAAAGGGTAATAATTCTCCTTAGAATTCTCATCAGAAGTCTCCCAATACAAAAAAAAAATGGACTGATAAATGATTTCATTCTTAACCATGTGGACCACAAAACTAAGTAAGCCTCTAGCACTGGAGCTAAAATTATACATTCCTTACCAAAACTATAACTAAATTAGTCATTGTCATCCTTATGTATAATACTATAAGAACAAAGTGTTTCTTGGAAAGCATTGTAGAAGGCACATCAACATCATCAATATCTAGCAAAAGTAATCTATACTATTGACACATTTTATAGGTTTCACATAAATCTTGTCAAATTGTTTAAAAGCAGAATCAAATACTTGTGAAAAAATGAATTGTTTTTGTAAGTCCTGAAAATTTCCTGAGCAACAGGAATAAAACATGAAGAGGAAGGCAAACCCGTGCTGATAAATTTATGACAAAACTGCCTTTAAAAGAAATTTCAGAATAAACCCAATCAATGTGCTCTACCACTACCTGCAATGTAAACATAAATGTATCTTACTGGAGAGAAGAGACTTCCTGATAACTGTCACTTTCAGAATTACCACTCTTATTTCTTCATTACTGAACTCAGAAGATAATGCTCATGAGCAGGACACAACCCTTTTCTTTTAACACACACATGCACTTATTGTTGAAAGACCAGTGAGAAAACAGAATTATTTTACAAATTAGATTCTGTCATAACCAAAAATAAATAAATCAAAGAACTAGAGAGATTAAACTATTTTGTTTAGGAGGCTTCTCTTCAAAACTATCACACATAAAGCACTGCAATGTTCTTGTCAGGATTAGGACATAACCTTGTTTCTGGATTTAAAAACAAATGGTCTCTCTGCAGTCATTCTTGAGGCAGAAGGTTTCCAACTTTTTCATCCTAAAAAAAACCCAGCCTGTTTTATTTCAGCTTACTTACATTAGCAGTGTTCACTTTGTGTATTGATTAATTTTCCAATTACCTGCTTAGTACAGTTCAGGGCTGAGGGGACCCAGAGCCTGTCTCAGCACTCACTCAGTCAAGGCAAAAAAACTAAGTCTGAATAGGGCACCAGTGCACTACAACATGCAAACACTTACCCACATTCACATACTGTACATAGTAATAGGTACTGTGAAGAAATGCCAATTCACTTGTAGCATGTCTTTGGGATATGGGAAGAAACTGTGTAGCCTAGTGAAAACTCACACAAACACAGGAAAGATATGAAGAAACTGCACAGAATGCATTCCAGCCAACAACCACTTTGAATAATCAAACATTGTGAGACAAAACAGTAACTGCTGTGCCAATGTGACTCTGACTTTGTAAAAAGATAAATCAGTTAAGAATCACTTTCTTTTTTAATCAACTG